>NW_015650326.1:879523-893469 GCF_001515625.1 Sinocyclocheilus rhinocerous
AAACGTTATCAACGCTGTCAAAAACAGTAGCATTTAACACTAGTACACACAGATCTGTAGAACAAGTAGGTTACAGAATTAAATGAAACACGCAAAAACTAGCCATGAAGAAGTCTATGCCATGTCATTCAGTATAGTTACATTTTCACAAATCATGCTATAAACTTTCATAAGATCACTAGACAAAGTTATTGTAGTTATGTATTATTGCAATAAACAACTGATAAATTTATCCACCCTTAAATATAGTAAAGTATTAACAAATTTTGATGCAATAAATAGGGTATGATCATCTTTCACAAACATCTACATGTCTGTCTCCTTTAAAGTGTTTATAGTGTATATAATGAGTTCTATTTGTAGGGGTTATTATAACACAATTAGTTGTGTTATAATACAACAAATATGAATCCAGTCGCACAAATCATGCATCTCCAACAGGAGAATTGGACAATGGAGGAATATGTAAGAGACTTTCTGAACTGGCAGACCTCATTGGTCACATCAACATCACATCACCCTCATTGGACGCAGTATGTTTAATGATATTTTTTCATGGAGGGCTTTCTGAGCCACTCAGCTACTGTATGCCACTTCATGACCCTAATTGGACTCTTGAAGAGTATATTGATATTGCATTGCAATTAAGTAGTTCTCAATTTACTGTGGGAGTCATGGAGGAGTAACGCAGCACTCCCGCAGTAACCCCCATTCCAGAGTCTCGTCCTGTCATAGCCGCCAGCTCTGAGTCTCTTCACAAGATGGCTTCCAGTCTGACGGACCCACCGTTGATATCGGTGTGAGCAGCAGGCATCCCAAGGGCCTCAGAACTGGTCATCACAGAGACTGTTCACCTAAGCTCAGTGCTCTCTGTAATGGTGGTCGCCATCCTGTGTGTTTGGGCTACTCACTGCTCTGTTACTCCTCCTGAGTCCGCTCCAGTCCTTGAATCTGCTCCAGAACCCGCTCCAATCCATGAGTCTGCTCCAGCTCTTCCCGACTTGGCAGCTTCATGATATTTCCAACTCTACTTGAAGGGCACAATAAGGAAAATACTAAATCACATCGGTAACTACAACTTTATGGTGGTGTCCATCTTCACTCAACCCATAAATACATTCATTCTGACATGACTTGAACGCAGCATGTGTCCTATTTTTGGGTCGTGTCCTACTAGTTGAGAACCAAAGCTCAAGAGAGCACACGGCTTCAGAAACTTCCATTCGCTAGATCTACGCCTTCTTTTTATTATTTTTTGGAGAAAATAAATGAAAAGAATTCTGTGGTCAAAGAGAGTGAAATGAAGGAGCACCAGAGCAGTCTGAAAGATGGCAGAGGGTGAATGGGTTTATTTTAGGCTTTAGTAGTTTTATGTGCGAGCTGTCTGCAGCAGGCATATTTTATGAACCTTCTCTCAAGTGGCTTATCAGTGCCGTCTTCATGATGCTTGTCGTTTAGCTGAGGCCAGCTGTCTTCACCTTTTTTACAAGTCTAGTGCAAAGTTCTGCTGATGTGATCTGGTTTTTACTTTCTAATTGGGGCCTAGACGACTTTCAGTCATTATAGGGGGCATGGTTACACAATTCATGTTAAACAAACCCCCGCAAATTTGCAGTTCAGTGTCACAACTGGCAAAATGGAGATGTGTGTCTGCATAGAGCCAGTAATGCTGGTAAATTTAGAATACTAAGTGCAAGAACACCAGACACAGATGTGAGGTACTTTGTGAAAAAAGCACACTTTAGCATACTTTTACAGAGAGTACTTATTATGTGTATAATATACTTTAAAAGAATATTCGGTAACACTTTATTTTAAGGTATCCTTGTTACACGTTACATGTACTTACTATTATAATAACAATTAATTATGCTTAATTACATGCAAGTAACCCTAAGCCAAACCCTAATCCTAACCCTAACCATATTGTAAGTACTGTACATGTAGTTAATTAAAATTACTCAGTACTCAAATGTATAACTACACTGTAACAAGGAAACCTTAAAATACAGTGTAACCGAATATACTTTAGAGCAAAATGAATGTTATGTTTTCAGGACACTTAATTGCATAATAATTGCGAGTAAAAGAAAACCTCCTGAGTCCGCTCCAGTCCTTGAATCTGCTCCAGAACCCGCTCCAATCCATGAGTCTGCTCCAGCTCTTCCCGAGTTGGCAGCTTCTGCTGCGGAGCCTCCCGAGGGGGCGGCGACCACTTCAGCTCCTCTCAAGGCAGTGATGCCCACTTACGAACTCCCTGTCTACCCTGCCACATTCAAGGAAGCCGTTTATGGACTCTCTGCCTGTCCCGAATTCCTGCCCAGCCTCCCTCTCCAGCGTCCTCTCCTCAGATACCTCTCTTCCTCGGCACCGCTTCTGCTGGTTCCTGTCTGTCCCTCAACTCATCCTCTGTGTGCGGTAAGCTGCGTGGATTCGCTGCAGGACTTCCAGTCTCCAGCTAAATCATGGTTGGAGGATCCCCGTCTCTGCCTCCAGCCTCCGAGACCCGGACTCCACATCGGCCCTTCGACCCATCGGCTCCACCTTGACTCCCTCATCTCCACCGTGGCCCGTCAGCCCACCAGTTCCGCTGGGCTCCTTCGTCCCTCTGGCTCCGCCTTGGTCTGTACATGTAGTTAATTAAAATTACTCAGTACTCAAATGTATAACTACACTGTAACAAGGAAACCTTAAAATACAGTGTAACCGAATATACTTTAGAGCAAAATGAATGTTATGTTTTCAGGACACTTAATTGCATAATAATTGCGAGTAAAAGAAAATGTATTATATTTTAAATTTGCATTAAATGCAATTAGATTAACTTAAGATTGCTTTTTTGATCCACTTAAGTACACCTTTGTTATTTCATAATTGCTTCTATATTGTCTTTAAAATAAAAGTTCCACCTTGACTCCCTCATCTCCACCGTGGCCCGTCAGCCCACCAGTTCCGCTGGGCTCCTTCGTCCCTCTGGCTCCGCCTTGGTCGGTCATCCACCTGCCTAAGCTTCGGGACTACACTACTCCGGCTTCGCCTCGTCCCTTCATCCCTCTGGCTCGGTTGGACTCCTCCCTCCCCTCGGCTCCACCTTGGTTCTCTGTCGCTCTGGCTCCACCGCGGTCTTCCAGATCCTCGCCTGCACCTCAGTCGCCTGAGCCATCAGCTTCACCATGGCCCTCCAGATCCTCAGTGTCACCTTGGCTCTGCGGCTCTCTGTCTCTGCCCTGGGCTCCTCTTCTACCGGCTCGTCTCCGTCAGTCGGGCCCCTCTATTTCTGGTTGTTCTTGCTTCTCAGTAAATTTTCACCTTTTGATTATTACTGTTGTCTGTGTGGTTCTGTGTGTGATTTTAGTTTCCAACCCATTTTGGGTGAGTCTGCACTAGTTGCTAAAAGTCAGAGACAGTCTGTAGATGTTCAGCAGCTGACAGATTTCACAGAAAATTGTGTAGTGCATGTATGATGGGTGCAGACTCTGATTTTTTTATCTTTAGGCTATGATTCCATCCAGCCTGAGGATTTCAAAAACTTTTTTTGTATGTTTTGTAATGTGTATTTTAAGCCGATTTTAGAACATATTGTTTCCATTTTTCATGAGGCTCCTAGTAATAAGGCGCATGATTCTATAGAGTTTATAGGCTTTATGCTGAACATCGCAGGAACAAACTGGAAAACAGGTCTCATTGGATCTGGAGAAATTGTAAATAGCAGTATGAACTGATGGCAATATCTATGGACTTTGTAGCTAACCTAGCTAGTTCTATTTGTTGTTGGCGTTTTATTCCAATATATTAATATCCAAACGTTGGTGAGAAGAAGAAAAATAAACTTTGGGATATCAATCCACATATGTGATGCACATCTTGAGTAAAACAGCTCTATATTTAAAGAAACACATACAAAAGACCTGAACCAGAAGTGATGTGACCTGTTTTACAGAATATGGAAGTTTGTTGCACATAACCCACAGAACAAAAAGTCTGGTAGTGTGTGATCATTTAGTTTATGATGTCCAGTTTTTCACTGTAACCATTTACAAATTTGGCAAGTGTATGATGCCTAGTGTTTTCAAATCTGTTTTTGAAATTTGAAAAAAATTCGAAAAGTTGTTAAATTGCTAAATAAAGGCTAACTGAAAACACAAAGTAAGGGAAATGTTTGATGTAACCATTTTCAGACATTTTCACCAGACATTTTTTTTTTTTTTTTTGGAGAAATTTTTTTTTGAAATTTTGCACACGATGAACCTCAGAAAATCAGTTTGTACTTCATTTGCATTTCAGCTCTCATGTTATTCCTCAAGTATGGTGCTGCATTCCACTCACAAATGCAGAGAGCCGTCTCATGAATAAACATGAGAAGCATGTCATCTTAATCATGCTTCAGCCGTTGCTACTCATAACTAATGCACATTGCTCACCTAATGATGTGAAATATTGCAGAGATGAGGAGTTCATTATAAATGGCGACTGCCAAGTAGCGAGGCTCGTGGAAAGCTGAGGGAACGGTCCTTACAGCATAGCACAAATAGACACCCCACAGCAGGAACAGGAACTCCGCTGGAACAGGAACACAAGGAGACACAGCACAAGGCCGTCACTAATTATTTAGTGTGTCAAGTCTGGAAATACCAGCTGAAAAGATGTGATTTCACACGGCCTGAAAGGCTGTTTCCCCTCACTCTCTCCTTTGCTGCATCACTCAAAGTAACACCAAGTCGACAGTGCATGAACATCTTGAAGGCGACGTTTGAAACAACAATATTACAAATCCAAACGGAATTTGCTTAATCTTTAAACTCCATAATCATGCCATACATTTATATATTTGGTAACACTTTAGTGTAGGACCAATTCTCACTATTAACTACTTGCTTATTATCATGCATATTACTAGCACATTGGCTGTTTATTAGCACTTATAAAGCAGATATTAATGACTTATTCTGCATGATCGTATTTTAGATCCCTTGATCCACCCCATACCTAAACTTAACAACTACCTTACTAACTATTAATAATCAGCAAATTAGGAGTTTATTGAGGCAAAAGTCATAGTTAATAATTAGTTAATAGTGAGAATTGGTCCTCACACTAAAGTGACCATATATTTTTTTATATCACTTAAAAAACAAAATATATTTTAGTATTTGAATAAAGTTAATTTTAGTTTTTTTCATATTGTAAGCATTCACAGTAATTTGTAGGCAGTAGTGTTAGGAATCGAGAAACATTTGTCATTCAGAATCAGTTTCTTTTTTTAAATACATAAATCAAATGATTTTTATGTTTTTTTCTGCATTCTTTCACCTACATGGACTGAAGACTGTACAAAAATACTATGATGTTTGCTGCATAGCTACTGAATCTACAGCGCCACAGCAAAATCATTCATTTTAGCTGATTTGTGGAATTTTCAGTCTGATGTGAGTATAATGAGAGAAAATGGCTATAAATAGACAGCACAACTAAATAGTTGCATGCCAACATGAATCACCAAGTGGTTCATTTTAATGAATCGGCCAAAAAGACTCACAAAGTGGCTGCACAAATTAGCATACTTCCCTACTATTAAATAGGTGAAAAAACAGTTTGTGAAAGAGAAGTATGTCCAGATTCACATTTTTCATAAAACAGCATGCAGAAAGTTTCTAGATGACCTACTATTTCTGGCGAGATTCTGAAGTGTGCATCTGATGGACACTTTACTATCCCATGAGGCCACGGGAGAAGATTCGTAAATGGCAGTGAAGAAAAGCAAATGGCGCTGGTAGGACACGACAGTGACTATATGACAGATAATAGTACGTCCATTTTACATTCATAATACTCACATGCTTGCTATATAAAACATACTTTTTTATGATTGCAAAGTAAGTACTCACTTGAGTAGGTAATTTTTTGAATAAGTAGTTACTTTGTGACAGCAAAAAGAGTATGTTCTATAGTATGAATGTGTGTAGTATGAATGTAATCTGGACATACTATATTCACCATGCTTTCAATGTCACATGACCTGCCAGCGTCAGTTGTATTGTCACTGCCATTCATAAATCCTCTCCCGTGGCCTCATGGGATACTAAAGAGTCCATTGTATGCACACTTCAAAATCACAAAGGAAGTAGTAGGTCATCTGGGTCATACTTTTTGCCTACTCTTTTATGAGTACTGTGAATTTGGACATACTTCTTTTCACATGCTGTTTTTCGCCTACTATATAGTAGGGACGTATGTGGTTTTGGATGCAGCCATTGGTCTCAAACTCATGACATGTGCTATAAGTTTTAATTATTCACATGACTCAGTCAGAGTGGTTCTTGGCTTTACTCACTGAACCACAAGCCATCAAAAGTACTTTATTAATGGAATTGCTACAAGAACCAGAATCATAAAATGGAGCTGGATCTGAATCGCTACATTTCTTGAATGATTCTTGAAAAAAATGATTATCATATTATTTTGTTTAGTTACTCTCATATCTCTGGAGGCAGTGGTTCTGTGTATATTTTTAATTTATTATATTTTCTTTTTTGAATTTTGTCAGGCTCTACTTGTAAACTATAAAAGAAACTAGACTTTGTAACCACTCGTTCATAATCGAATCACTTTTCTATAAATAAAATTTGAAACGCTGTGAAAAATTCCCACCTATTTAAACATAGTTCTTAGTTCAGTTGCTGCCTTAAATGTTTAAGTATAACCAACTTGGTTGTACAAGTCATTTTCAGACTTCCGACATTAAACGGTCTTAAAAAAAACACACAACAACAATTACATTAAACTAACTTAAAAAGTTGAATTTCATATAACTTATAAAAAAAAGTTGAAACTGCTCAATTTATCTTGATGAGTTACAGTAATAAACCCAATTTGCCATGACTTACTGATCATATCATTATTTTCTCAGTGTACTGAAGAATATATGTGCTATTTTAAAAACTGCATTTACTTTAATTTTATTTTCACTGCTTCTACTGAATATTACAAAATTTCTAAACTTTCAGTGAAAAAACAGATAATGGAAAAAAAAATAGACAATAGTTAAGACAATTTTTGGTTTGTAATACGAAATGTGCTTTTTAATAATAAACAAAACAGTGATACTGTTTTGCTAAAGCAATACTGAAGCAGTCTTATTTTAGTATCATTGAGATACTATTATAGATGTATCTGTTTAGTTGTCATTATAGTTTTAGTAATTCAGTTTTATTTTAGTTAAATATAACAAAATAAAAAATAAGAGAACTGAGACAGTTTTGTGTCTTCAAAAAAGGACAAAAAAGAGCAATAAGTATAGCTTATGCCTTTGTCCTTCTGCCACTTAAATAATGCAAGTGTCTTTGTTTGTGTGCATGAATAGATGTCATGAGTTTTCAGGCTGTCTCCATGCAGTTCCCCCTGTGCTTCATGCTATAAGCAGAAGGTACTGGAGCTGTCAGAGAGAACCGTCTCTGCATCACTGGCCACGTCTCACACCCTCATGCCTTAAAGGCTGTCTGGCCACACTCAGATGATCCGATTATACATCCCACATCTCTTCTGTCAAAGTTGCATCCATAACCCTGAGAGTTTGGCATTCTTGCCTCATTTTCCTTTTGTTTGAGGCTGCTGGTAGCACAAATAAAGGAGGCAGGTGTGTGAGATCTTGACCTCTGCAATCTACGTCTTCATGTTTTACTTGTTTATAATATTATTATAAAAAATATATGAAGCATATATGATATCATATAATATTTGTTGCTGGTTTTTAAATCTGCATCTCTTCTAATGTAGGGCTGTCAAAAAAAAATTTGAATTTCGAATATTCGTCAAATTTAAATAAAAAAAATAAAAAACGTTGAATTCGAATTTTAGATCTGCGTCAGCCGTCAGGCAGCCTTATCAGTGGCGCATGAAATGCGATGACAATTTAAGTGTCATTGCATTTTAATGCTTTTGTTAGCCTATCCAGTTGAACCCACTAGATGCGGCGCTGCTACGTTGTTCATTCAATATATAGCGGAAAACGAGAGCATCAGTGTGGCGAATATGTTGTTTACGGCGAAACTGAAACCAAGCTGTTCACACAGAACGCATATTTATCACGTTTTCTAGCGGGGCATCTATCAGCGTTGCACTCGCGTCTCGCACAAGAGAGCGGCATGTTTAGAAAGCCATGTAAGTGGAGAATTCGAATTTAGTTTTTCAGTCATTTTGACAGCCCTAATCTAATTACATTTTTAATTGGGCTGCTGTCTGTATTTTGCTCTCCAATGCTGGTTATGGTAGAATAACTATAAGCATATGAACTGACCAGCAGCCATCATGTAGTCCCAGCTGTCCATCAGGCACATGCTGAACTGCAGGCCCTCTGGGGTGAAAGCGATGTCAATGAGGGCGTGATGGGTGTCGTGGCTCTGGCATGCGGCTGAGGTCCAGGCCACTAGGAACCACACAACCACCAGCAAAATCACAGCAAGCAGATGCAGAACCCTCCAGCTTGTCATGTACGGGATCTGCTGGGCGGTGCGGGACAGGAACACCTTCAAAACCCTTGGTATGAGAAACAAGGACAGGACACAAATATGAAAAAGTGGTAAACTAAAGCAACACGTTTTTCTTATGCAGACTTCAAGCAGAAACATGATTGTTTACTGTGAAGCTGGCAGCATTATTTGTACCTGTACAGTTTGAGAATCACTGTTCCGTAGACGATGGCAAATCCGAGCAAACGGACCCATCTCAGGAGAATACACCGGAAAACACTTGGATTAAAATACTGTATCATAACCTGGTGATACAAAGATAAAAATGAAAAGTTAGTAAGTTGACTAATCACTGAATTTCTTTTGCATTCATTTCTTTATATACTAAGCCTGTAATTGGGATAAGAAAAACACATCAGTTTCACAGTTCCACTGATGCTAAGTCTCTTGAAACCTGTCAAGAATATGTCATATTTTACATTAAAAATCAAAAGAAAGTAGTATGGAATTATATTTTGCTAAAAGAAAATGATTTCCACTTCAAATTCTCATTGCTATAATGTGAAAAAAAAAATTTCCAAAAATTGTGGATTTTGATTTGAGAGGACAACAGAGGATGGACCTTTTCACTGGAGGAAGCGTTTTTTCATAACCTGGTGATACAAAGATAAAAATTAAAAGTTAGTAAGTTGACTAATCACTGAATTTCTTTTGCATTCATTTCTTTATATACTAAGGCTGTAATTGGGATAAGAAAAACACATCAGTTTCACAGTTCCACTGATGCTAAGTCTCTTGAAACCTGTCAAGAATATGTCATATTTTACATTAAAAATCAAAAGAAAGTAGTATGGAATTATATTTTGCTAAAAGAAAATGATTTCCACTTCAAATTCTCATTGCTATAATGTGAAAAAAAAAATTTCCAAAAATTGTGGATTTTGATTTGAGAGGACAACAGAGGATGGACCTTTTCACTGGAGGAAGCGTTTTTATGGATTATGGACTCGTATTTTTGCAACAGTATAACGTTAAAACACCTTTATTATAGTTTTTTTCTTACAAACACAGCTTTTTACTTCACAAGATGTTAACTGATGGACTGGAGTGGTGTGGATTACTTGTGGATTATTGTGGTTTTTATCAGCTGGTTGGACTCTCATTCTGACGGCACCCATTCACTGCAGAGGATCCATTGGTGAGCAAGTGATGCAATGCTACATTTCTCCAAATCTGATGAAGAAACAAACTCACATACATCTTGGATGGCCTGAAGATGAGTACATTTTTAGCAATTTTTAATTTTTTGGGTGAACTGTTCCTTTAATTGTTACAATAATTTCACAATCCAACAGTGTTAATGACATTTAAAATAGGCTACATTTTCTTGACGCAAATGATTGCTTTTTTATTAAACTGAAATATGAAATATTTCATGACATTTGTCCAGATATAATTGTAAATTATACAATCTTTGTATGCATTTTCCCATTCAAAGGCTGTGCATGAAAATCAGTGCATTACACGGAAACACATATCTTTCAAAACTACACAAATATGCACAAATATACTCATATTATTATGTGTATGAATGACGTATAAGTACATGCGTTCTAGATTGTCTTAGTTTAATCCTTGTTCTTTATCCTCCCGAGCCTGTGAAGTGCTCCCTGAATTCCTCATTATCTGTCAAGCCTGGTGTCCCTTTTGCTCTGTGCCTGTCTTATTTAAAGCAGCAGAATTAAATAAATAAATATTGGCGCGGACTGATGGAAATATGCATCTGTTCTTGTGTCTCCTAGGAGAATCACCAGTACAGCTTTCCAATCCACAGTCATCCTCTTAAATGTGCAAACAGCAAAACGGTCCCTCCAGTATAATCAAAGAACTCGCCATGTGCAGCTTCTAACCATGAGCAAGACTCAATTAGCAGCACTTCTCCTCTCTGATAAATAAATGAGCACATGCCTTTTTCACTCATTAGGGAAGTGAAATCTTGATGTACAGTAAGTCAGCCAGTTCATATTTTGATTAAATATACTGAACTGTCCACACAAGAAACTACTCCATCACTACAACCAAACTGGGAAAAATGCCTTTGTCATTTTCTTGTCTTAGTTCTGTTCGCTCTTCATCTTATAAACCTGCCTTATACTAGGCTCATTTGCAATGCACAGAAATGTTCACCAGTTACTTTTGCGAACTAGTCCTAGGTTTTTCACGCAACCTCAATAAAGCCACTGCAGTACAATTCACTGGACTCTCTAGATCAATAATTATCAAATAAACTTTAACCTTCGGGTAGCTATAATGGGGTAATTTAGAAAAGGGGCGTGGCCAAATATACACAAAACCCTATATCTCTAAAAACTCAAAACTTCACGAAAACAGATGAGCACATGCGACATAAGATTCTAAACAACCATGCAAAGTTTCAATGAGATCAGATCATAGCTGGGCGCTATAACAATTAAAAAGGTGTCAAAAACAAAATATTTATGTGGTAAATTAACTGAAATCACAGAAAATGTTCATATATTACGCATTGTTTCAGACATACACTTGATCTTCTTATCATACAATAGATCTCCTCATTCTGAACAACTTTGCCTCTAGGATCACTGTTGTCAATAAAATTGTTCTTTAAATATTTGAGATCATTTAAAAAACTACTTTTGTGAACAAGTCCTAGGTTTTTAAAATGAATAAAATCAGTGCAGTACAATTCTCTGGAGTCTCTAGGTCAATAATTATCACAAAAAAAAAAATGCTGAACCTTTGCATTTTGACAGCTATAACAGTCATTTTAAAATATGGTCTTGATCTAGTGTACCCAAAAGCTTGCAAATCCTAAAATAAAACTCAAAACTAAGTCAACTCATGCATCATATGGTTCTAATCATGCAAAATGTTATGGACATTGGACAAAATTTGCACTATAATAGTAATAAAGGATAAAAACACTATTTCTATGGTAAATTCCCTGAAATTGCAATTATAACCACTAGATGGCAGCAGAGAACCTCATTGGCTCATTCTACTCACTACTATACTTCTTTTCTCAGGTTTTACTTTTGAATTTACATTTAGACATTATGAAATCATTGTTATTACATTTAAAAATCACATTTAGTCAAAGTTTACCATGCCACATGATTACAGTTAAACCTGAAAAAAAATGGAATTATGAACAGGAGACTTGCAGTAAGCATTTTTTTACCTATTAATTATTTCAAATATCTATATCTACAACAAAATCTGTGTGTGTGTGTTTGTGTGTGTGTGTGTGAGAGAGCATGCTTAGTGCTTAGTGTATTAAGTAATACAGCGTGTATTAAGTAATATAGTTTAACCCTTTCATTACGTGTGATCGTATTCTTCATTGTGGGTGTGTTCTGGTGTCAGCCATACATTTCACGTTGGCCTACACCCTAACATCATAGAAGCCATAAAGGCCTTGAAGTGCTTGAACCCCGGTAATTGCTGCTTGCAGCTATATTTAATATAATATAATTAATATAACAACAAATTATTAATATAATGCTCCTTATAAATCTAAAATATGGTCATGCAGAAGAAGGCATTAAAATGTGCTTTATAAGTACTAATAAACAGCCAATATGCTAGCAATATGCATGCTAGTTAATTGTGAGAATTGGTCCTTAAAATAAAGTGTTAACGTTTTATTTTTTGAAGCAGGGATGCATGATATCTTGTGATTGGTTAAATATTGTTATATTTGCTATGTGGCTTGTTTGGAGTGAATGTAATTGAAGTCCTGCTGTTTGTACATCAAGATGGACATTATGAAGTTTTTTTATTTTTATTTTTAGTATTCATTCGAATTCACATAACAGATATTTGTCAAAAATACAGAAAATACTAATTGCAAGCATTTAAGCATATGCCTCTACATCAAAACATTTTTAATTTTCCACAAAATGTGTCATTTTTAAAAACAAAAACTTTAGCTTAATATAGGTGATAAATTAGGTTCTTTGAAGTTCCCATTGTGTCTCCTGTCAGTACTTTAAGGCAGGGAGTCAAGGACAGCAACCGAAATGAAGCGACATGTTTGTATCATCAGACCGGAGACAAATAGGTGGCCCCTTTTTCCCTCAGCACTCTGCCATTAATTAATCAGTGGATTTATTTTTAACAAGTTGCGCTAGAACTTGATGGACTCGTAAATAATGCATAGCGCTGCAAAGCAGAACAGCAGCATGTGGCAGAGCACGTCACCATAGAAAACACACGCAGCCATAGAGCATCTGAGTGCATGCACATATTTGATCACTGACAACTGTCGTCTGTTCTATGCAGAGCTCAAAATCAATCTGCTGTGCCATGAAAACTGAGTTTGTTAGAAATAGGGAACATGAAACACCTTTTGCAACCCTGCCTTGAGTAATGTGGCGTGAAAAAAGATATTTAACTTGAAACACTTTATAGTAACTTTAATTGTGATCATATTTTAAAGCTTTATACACTGCACCTACGTTTTGCTCCTCTCATATTCACTCCAAATTCAACTTCATGCTACATCTTCATTTCTGTTTCCTCTTTGCTCTTCCGCTCTATCCTTTCTTCCTAACTTGAATCCTGACTGCACACTCATTTCCGCTTTCTAAAAAGTCAATTCTAAAATAATCAGTGAATGTCATTTTATTTAGTGAATGTGAATAGAATCAGTGAAGGTTCAAGGCCCACTTTACCTGAAGCAGACCTCTGTCAGATTCAGCTAAAGTGGGCCAGCAATATGTACTTTTTTGCATTTTAATACGTTAACTGCAATAACAAAGAATACAAAGACTGTCAAAATAATAGAGCCAGGTGGTTGGATGGGATAAAATGAAAAAAGAAAATGTCACTGAAAAAGGAAAATTGTTTTAGGGGCCTTACATGCACTAATGATCAAAAATGTGAATTAAGAAAATAAATAGGGTCAATTTTAATTTCATGTTAACTTCAATGATCAGATCGATGACAGATGATATTAATTAGGTTTTATTTTTTTTTATCATAAAAACTATATTTTATTACTATACTATAAAGGTTCATAACTACAATTCATGAACCTTTATGCATTTATGATGCTGTGAATGCTTTTTATTGAAGCATGACATCAACTTACAACAAAGAAAAGTTCCCTGCTTTATTTTTAGATATTGCTAATACCATTTTTGTAACATTTAGGGATAAACATCACTAAACCAGTGTTCTTTAATCTTTTTAAGGACAAGGATGTCTTGATGGATAGGCAGCCAGAGAAGTGCAACTCTTGATATTGTATAAAATTGAGTGCTACATTTAAATCCTTGCCTATGATAAGATGTATAATACCATATTCATGTATTAAAGGGGTCATAGGATGCTACATGCACTTTTACAAGTTGTTTGAACTGAAATGTGTGTTGGCAGTGTGTGTACACAACCTGATAATAACATAATGATAAAAATCCAACTAGTGTTTTTTTTTTT
>NW_015650326.1:893656-925488 GCF_001515625.1 Sinocyclocheilus rhinocerous
GGAAGAGAGGGGCGGGGTCAGCATAGCTCATTAACATTTAAAGGAAAATGCTACAAAACGGCCTGATCTGAAAAGAGCTGTTTTTGACAAGATAAAAAAAGGTGTTTTTTACACTACCATTGAGAAATTTTAACCAAACTATGTTACAGACTTTTCATTAAGACCCTAAAGAATCATATCAACTTGTGGAAAATGGGCATCCTATGACCCCTTTAACTTACATTTTAAGACTATTAAAATAATCACTTTTGATGTAAAAATCACATACCTGTACATGACATCTTAAGTTTACTTTTTATTGTTAATTGTACATTTTTTTCGACAAAAAGTGGAGAAAATATAGACCTCCAAAAATGACACTAAAATTCCCTTTAAGGCAAGTCATTTTACTCGGTGCAGCCATATTTGAATATGACAGCTATTTCAGTCATGCAAGTACAGCTCCTATCTCTTTGAATGGGGAAACATCAAATTCTCCAATACTGTTCACCAAGCTTACAATTAAATTTCAAATCACAAATGAAATCTGACAACAACCTGTTGTTTCTCATTTTCAGATAGCGTTAAAAAAGCGTATTTTTCAGGCTAGACCAGCCAGTGTGCAAGTATAGTCCGAAGTGCACGTCTCAGAGCGCTGACTGTTTCTATAGCAACCAGAGCTTCTAACAGCAGTTGCAGTGCAGCGATGACTTTACCGATTAGCGATTGGCTCTTTTATTCAGAAGGCGGGATTATTCCACCATATTGTGCATTGCACTTTCTTCCATTCATAAGTAATAGGAGTGCACCGTATTTGTATATCTAAAGTCTTTGACTTGACTAAACAAACAAAAAAAACAGCATAGGTTGACTAAATATGATAAAAACTAAAGTTCAGATAGCGTTAAAAAAGCGTATTTTTCAGGCTAGACCAGCCAGTGTGCAAGTGCAGTCCGAAGTGCACGTCTCAGAGCGCTGCATGTTTCTATAGCAACCAGAGCTTCTAACAGCAGTTGCAGTGCAGCGATGACTTTACCGATTAGCGATTGGCTCTTTTATTCAGAAGGCGGGATTATTCCACCATATTGTGCATTGCACTTTCTTCCATTCATAAGTAATAGGAGTGCACCGTATTTGTATATCTAAAGTCTTTGACTTGACTAAACAAACAAAAAAAACAGCATAGGTTGACTAAATATGATAAAAACTAAACAGGACATTTGACACAAGACTAAGGCTAAAGGCCCGTTCACACCAAGCACGATAACTATAAAGATAACGATAAAGATATAGTTCTAAAAATCGTTCTCAATATTAAAGAATAGCATAGTTCACACCACAACTATAACGATACAGAGGAACGATATCGTTGTGATCACTTTCAAAACGATTTTTTTTTCCAGCTGATGAACGATAAAACACTGACAGCCAATCAGAATCCATCCTGCTGTAATGAGCTCAAGAATTTAAAGCGGCAGACGCATGTGCGCTTAGAATAAACAGACGATATCGTTCGCTGGTGTGGGCGCTAATATCGTTATCTTTATAGTTATCGTTCTTGGTGGGAACGGGGCTTAAGACTAAATTAAAACAGCTGACAAACTGCTGTAAAACAGCTCTACAGTAGATGATTGCCATTCCTCAGGTCAAGTCAGTTCACTGTTGATTTGATTCAGTTCAATGGCAGAGTCAATGTTACAAAGTTCATCAATTGCAAAACAAATTCTATCCAGCCTTAAAGCAGCTCTAAAGAAGACAATTGTGTCATTTTTCAGATCAATTAAGTTCAGTGTTGATTCAATTCCATTCATTTAATCTAATAAAAATATGATCAAGGGAAGGAGATAAGCATTATAATAAAACATATCTAGACATGTGATGTAGTCGAGCACACTTTCTTATTCAAGAGCAGATTGAGGTGTCTGAACAGAGTGATGCTGCACACTCATAATCAGACCGTATTAGTCTGCTGCATCCTCCACAACCTCACACTCAGAACCGTCCTGGGGGAGATTTTTAATACATTTTATATGTTTGTGACCTTATCTGGTTTTCGATATTCAACAACTGACAAATTAAAAACACCGTCAGTGGGTGCAATCCATTCCTCAAATCCCCCATTTTGAAGTTCCCATCCCTACCCTGTTTCATATTCCCTCATCTCTCATATAAATGCAAGAGCTGTTGACTATCACAGATGGTCTGGAAGGTGTGCTTAGCTTAAGAACAGAGAAAAATACCACAGAGACAGGAGCACAACAGACGACGTGCCAGGAACGCAGAATCACTGCTGCTGAGGAAATCAGCTTTGACAGATTCAATTTTGAATTTACACAAGAGGGAAAAGGTATTCACAAATGAGATGTGATCAAACAGAGGGCATCTCCCATTGTGTCAAAGTTTCATTTACACAAGTAATCTAGTTATTACAGTGTGAAGACGCTCTGATGGGGTTTCACTTGGCCCTTGAGATACAACAGAACATGGAAATGTGACAAAAATGAGACATTTGAAATGGTTAATCTGTGTGAAAGCTGGTCAACTAATTCAAGCTGATATAAAAATAATGTCAGTTTGAAGATTGAACAGGCTTATGTAATGCACTGCCAGCCGTGGCACAGGACCGAATGAAAAGCAGACCATTGCATTTCAAAGTGCCCTCAGGAGCAGAATGTAGCCTACAAATCAGTCAACTGAGGATAAAACCAAGAAATCATAATGGATTTTTACAGCTGCATCCTGGCTGCCTGGTCCTTCAAAGTTAACATGAAATTCAAACTGCCCCTGGTCTTATTGGTCGTGTTTCCATCTAGTATTAGATGCTTTGTGTGATCCGATCAAAAATGGTCAGCCAGGATGCATTGCTGTTTCTATCTGGAAATTACATGAATTCAAATTTTGCTGAGACCCTACCCTCCTATTGTGTCACCCAACATCGCTTTTGCAGGAACCCATAATGCTTGGTTTACAAGCTAATTAGAAAAGAGGTGAATGAAAAGGTAAAGGAGCGCAACTGCAATTTTTATCATAACCCATGTCTTTTGGTACAACACAAAAGATTAAAGAGATACTCCACCCCAAAAAAATGAAAATTCTCTCATTATTAACAAATCTTCATGCTGTACCAGATATACATGACTTTCTTTCTTAAGCACAAGTAAGGACCATTTTGATGAATAATACAACATAGGTATCCTCATTGTTGTAAACAAAGAAAGCATCAGCTCCAGACTCGTGAACATGACCAGGACCAAGACCGTTTGCCTGAGGCTCTGGATTACAAGTAATAATGTGGTAAATAATGTTCAGTTTCTTGCACAGACAGATCATTTCGCTCCATCAGACCTCAATATATCGTCAAGAGCCACAATTAATAATTTTGTGTTTCCTGACATGCTTTTTTGACTCTCAAAGTTCCGCTAGCCATTGACTTGCTTTTTATGAATCACCAAAGACCATAGTTTCAGCTGAAAATTTTCTTTACTGTTCTACTAAAAAAAGAAGAAAAAAGAAGAAGAAAAAAATCACATCTTGGATGGCCTGAGGGTAAGTAAATCAACAGAAAATTTTCATTTTGGGGTGAACTACCCCTTTAAAACCAGGTGGAAACATTTTTGTGTTGATCTTAAATAGTGACAGATGCAGGATGAAAGGGAGGAAAACAGATCTTCCTCTTTCATTTTGATAAGGGAGTAAAAAAAGGCAGCGGCTATTTGCATTAAGTGTAAATAGCGATAGAGGCTACTTATTGCAAATAGTGGCAATTATCCACACCTCAGTATTATAGTTCATTATAAAACAGTATGCAGTAATAACGTATTGAGTGTAAATGATCATTTTCATTCAAATTATTAAAGGAGACATATTATGCCCCTTTTTACAATATGTAATATAAGTCTCTGGTGTCCCCAGAATGTGTCTGTGAAGTTTCAGCTCAAAGTACTCCACAGATCATTTATTATATCATTTTGAAAATGCCTATTTTGAGTGGAAGCAGAAACACGCTGTTTTTCGGGTTGGTAGATGCACCGGGGACCTGATTATAGCACTTAAAACCTGGAAAAGTCAGATTTTCATGATATGTCACCTTTAAATGGATGCCACCTTATTGGGACAATAAAGCCCTCCCTACACCTACCCTAATCCTACCCGATACTTTATTTTCAACTTTTTGATTATTTCCTTAATTTTTATTGAAAATAAATGCCTTTCCGATGTGATATGAGATTTGAAAAGGGAAGAAAAAAAGTTCGGTAAAAGGCAGATTAGGGTGCCGGGTCGATCGTGTCAAAAAGACTACGATACGCATTTTACCATCTACGCCACTGAAGCTGACGATTGTCTGCCGCCTTTTATAGTGTTGACCATCCTTATCACACGTTTGTGGGTGGAGCTAGTATAAATAGACACTATGTAAAAAAAATGTGTTGGAACTTACAGGGAAGTAGAGAAGTACAGATCCTGAAAGAATCGCTTCAAGAAGTATAAGACTAGATGCTTTGATTCTCTGAAAAACACGAGAGAGAGAGAGAGAGAAGTAATAGGAGAGAATCCTGAACTATGACATTTTGAAAAGCAGTATTTGCCCTTCAGTTCAATAAACCTGCTCAAGCAGAAATCAAGCTCTAGTTTTTCTTTCAGGTAAGTCTAGCAGAATAAAAGCAGAATAGAGCCTTTCCAGGCAAGATAACCGACAGTAAATGTTCTTACCTTGTTGCGACGAAAGTGGTAGACGACGGCCATGCTGATGAGGTCCACGAGCATGCAGAACCCCTGAAAGGAGACCATGGCGAGGCGGAGAGCCGTGTCCTCCTGAGCCAGACACGGGGTGTCGCCTGTGCAGAACGGACAGCCTTCTCGGCAGGGCAAACACCTCCCGGACAGTTCCCAGGATTCATCAGAGTACGTTCCCCGGTCTGATTCTAACAGGTGGATGACAAAGAACCATACTATGACATAATGTTTGCATTTTATACAGCGTTGTGACCATAGACTGTATAAAAACATGGACGTAGTGTCCGTGACGTCACCCGTAGATTTCCGAAGAGCGTTTTTGAAGCTCAAAAGTGGGCGGAGGCGGCCGTCGCCATCTTGGCAGCACGTCACCGCGCGTCACTCCCTGATAATCGAAAATGGGCAAAGAGGCGGGAGCAGGTTGCTGAAGCCACGCCCACCTAGCTCGACGGTGGTGACAGCAGCGGCAATCCACCTGTCACTCAAGTGGCCACGCCCTTAATTATGCAGAACTTTAAGGCTTAATATAATTTAAACGGATGAGTTATAAAAAAATTCACCCCCCTCACAGTTGTCATCAAGGGCAAAATTAGCTATATAGACCAAAATCATTTTTTGAACCAGGCTGTAAACATGTTTTTTTCTGCTGTAAAGTTGGGCATTTTAACATGGGGAGTCTATGGGATTGACTCCCTTTTGCAGCCAGCCTCTAGCGGCCAGTTGATGAATTACAGTTTAAGTCACTTCCGTGTTGGCTTCAAGAGAGAGAGCAGGAGGTTGCCGCTTGGTTGTGACTCAAGGATTTATGCAAAACCATGTGGACTGAACTCAATTCTCATCAAACGTTACCACCATGAAACTGCTGAACTTGACCAATTGATAAGTGGTTAATGGGAATGTTATACCAGGGATGAATGTTATTCAGAACTCTGAAACCTTTTTGTAGTTATAAATGATGTTTAAGAAGTGTTTGGGGGAAAGTTACTTTTAAAAAATAATGCATTACAATATTGCGTTACTCCATAAAAAAGTAACTAATTGCGTTACTTAGTTACTTCTTATGGAAAGTAATGCATTTCGTTACTTTTTTCTCACCTGGACTGGGCTTGCTTATTTGTTTTTTAATAACAAACACCCAAAAGTTATATTTTATATAACTTTTATATTTATAAATTATAAAGTTAAGTAGGAGCCTTCCTGCAAAACTGTTCATCTCATTGCTGTCTAGGAGAAAGAATGGAGATATTGAAAATCTTCTTTATGGATTTATTGGTCAATAAAGCATTAAAAACATGGAAGTATATCTCTGCTGAAGTTAATGTGGAGTTCTTCTGAAGATCATTACGGTTGACCCACACTAGCTTCTGCTAAGAACCTTCTTAATCTGGCTTTGTCCAAAGTGATTTCTCCTGAGGAAGTGAAGTCAAGAAATAGTAACCTAATAATGCAGAGCACACACAATGACAGAGAGCAGAGAACAGACTATAACCGCAGAGGCTCCTGCAAGACGACACAACAAAATTCACTAAACTTAGATTGGATGAAGTCCCAGGGCTTCTGAAATATGTACATGGAAGCCCTGGTTTATCAAATATGAAATAAGGTAAATACGTGTATCTGCCACGTGTTTGGACAGAGCTGCAGCTTTTTGTAATTAGTCCACATTTGCCTCTATTTAAATTAGCCAATACTGTCTTCATGCTTATTTTACTTCATTACTTTATGAATCAGGCAAAACAAACAGATATCACCATACTTTCCCCAGTTGATTAATCACAGCACACTGTATTACAGGTTTTTTTAAAATGTTGTTTAAACATGTAAATGAGGTATTATCTAATTAAAGAGCCACTAATTTGCATAATTTTCAGAACATAAATCTGAACATTGGATAAAACCAGGTTGAAACCGAATTACCGAGCGGATTTTGCATCTCTTTTTTTTATTACTCCATAAATCAGAAAATACTGTCAACAGACAGAAAAGAATACACTTTCACTATATGTTTTAGGAATAAAATGTCATACAAATCAGGCGAACGTTATATGAACAAACTGCAAAAGGTTTTCTGCAAAAACCTTCAGAATTTAAATAGGAATAAAACTGGAAAATTTGGAAGTGGAGATTTCTGGCACAATAGATAATGCAAACAGATAATGAACAATTAAATGTGTATTATGGATGTTTCCTTTCCACTTTCTGAAAGAAAATTGGGTAACACTTTACTTGAAGGGGTGTGCATAAGACTGACATGACACCTTCATAATCATGACATGACACATGTCATGAATATGAAGGAGGTTTTATGCATGTTTATGACAACTGTCATTAAGTGTCATTCGCTCAGTTATGTCATTTTTAATGCAAATACGACATTATTTGACCTAACCCTACCCCTACCCTTACCCCTAACCATAGCCCATAACAAAGACATCTCAAACAATGTCATCTTTGCATTAAAAATTACATAACTGAGCGAATTACACTTAATGACAGTTGTCATAAACATGCATAAAAAACCTTCATATTCATGACATGTGTCATGTCATGATTATGTAGGTGTCATGTCATGATTATGAAGGTGTCATGTCAGTCTTATGCACACCCCTTCAAGTAAAGTGTAACCGAAAATTGACCTCAGAACTGACCAGAGCCTGGAAAAACACGAGTTTTGCCTAAAGAATTTTGCCTTAAAAGTAGAGGAGACTCATTTCAATAGAGCTATTTTTACATCAGTTTACATGTGAGCGTGCGAGAGAGGAATATTGTTCTTAACAACTAGAACTCTCCATATTAAATAGATATAAACTCTGTCTTTAGGGTAGTTGTGCCTAGTTTGAGATCATAAATTATCTGGTGGAAGGAAGTAACTCTATGTTTGTGTATCCGATTCTGTCAAAAAGATTCAATCTAGTTCAGTTCAAACAAGACCCTTTACTTTATTTATGTGCATTTTACATTCACATTCATTGTTCACAGACAATGAAACTGTGAAATAATCTAATTGTCTTACATTGAAGGATGACCCAGTTTTAACTACTCCTATTTATCACAAGTATCATTTTTTAATATCAATTATGATGACAAAAGAGATTTCAAGTATAAATGGTTTAGAGGTTCCTGCAGTTCACCCCAAAAACAATTCACATAATAAATCCAGTGTCCTGCCAGTTCAGATTTGTACTTACTTGAGATGCCATTGAGCGCCACTTGGCTTGGGTGGTAGAAACCACTCTTGCATTGGCACTTGTACTTGTCCAGCACAAATCCATGGCCCGCAATCGGTTTACACTAGCGGGGGGAAAAAAAGCGTTTAGTTTTACAACTGGGCTTCATTTAGTAAAAGTGCAGTATGTAATAGGAGACACAATTAAACTATAAATAACAGTTCTCCATTTTTAAGCACTGAGACCTTAACTGATGCTAGAAATTATATAATTTTGTTCAACACAACTCACAGTATGAGCAAGGAACTTCCTGAGGAAATCGGCTCTGCTAATAGACCATCTGTGACAGTGGTGTCACAGTCATTTATCACATTTCCAGGTATGAAAATGTCAGTTTATGAGTTATTATGACAGTCAATAGATGTGCAGCAGTTTATTTTTCATACTCTGGCAACATCACGGTAAAGCTCACATCAGTGTGCAAACAGATGGGCTCACAGCAGCTTTCTCTTTAAAGGCCCTTAGTAATGACTGCCAAGCTTGAAATCAAAACTGTTTACGTATAGAACAATACATACAGTGCAACAAGAAAGATGTGATTCCGAACTTAAACTTTTAGACTGCTCTATTCCAGAAGGTGATATAAATAGTTTTACTGTTAACTAAGTCTGGAAAAAGTCACACCAAGTTCACAAGGCTCTATAAATGTTCTGGAAGTGCCATGAAGCCCAGAGGAAATCTAATGAAGCGATGCTGGATGCTGATCTCAGAGAAAGGTTTCAGGATAAATTCCCTGTTTTGTCAAGTTTATTTTAGCAAGAAGGATTCAATGTGTCAAGTCTTCATGAGGGAATTATTTTTTATAGAAGATAATTACCTCCATTTTACATTTATACACTTTAGCTTTGGTTTAAAATGCCAAATGGGGTGCCAAATGCTATATAACAGGTTTTTACATTTCATTTTTACATTACATTTACAGGTTTTATGTGTTATGTGTTGCTCTTTAGATATTTTAATATCTATCTAGCTTATTTAAAGATAATAATATTATGTATTTATACATCATGGTAGTATTTGTTGTACTACTTCTAATTTACACCAATTCAAATATGAAATGTTTTTAAAATTCATTGTACTATAGTACTATACTTTAATAAAGCAAAAATGTATAACACTGTATAATAAGTAAGGGGTAATGTACATCCAGCTAGTTGTTATCGCAGAATAAATCCTGACAGGTCTTATATCACCCTGAGGAGGTTTATTTTTCAATAACAAAAGGCTGAATGTACATGATCTTGCTTATTACACAGCTACTTGCCACATAGGTAAATAATTACACATGAAATATTGATTTGAGTTGAAATATTTTATTAGCTCTTTAAATGCAAAGCTTCTGCAAAGAAAAACAGTTCCTAACAAACTAATAAACAGCTTTGAGCAAAATTCAGACAAGACTAATTACACAGCTTTTCACCACATAAATAAAGATGAGGACACAAAATATTGATTTCAATATTGAGTCCTTCGGTTTCATTTTACAGTAAATACAGTCGATAACTGAGGCACAAGATGATAGAAGTTGCATTCTAATGAAACGTGTGATATGAGAGATGTGAAAGAAGGGCCGACCTCAAATACCCAGATGAGCGGTGTGTAATTCTGTGTCACACACATAGACTTTAAAAAAAACATGGACGTAGTGTACGTGACGTCACCCGTAGGTTTCTAAAGAGCGTTTTTGAAGGTCAAAGTGGGCGGAGCCGGCTGTCACCATCTTGGCAGCGCGTCACTCCCGGATAATCGAAAATGGGCACAAAGAGGCGGGAGCTGGTTGCTGAAACCACGCCTACCTAGCTCGACGGTGGTGACAGCAGCGGCAATCCACCTGTCACTCAAGTGGCCACGCCCTTAATTATGCAGAACTTTAAGGCTTAATATGATTTAAAAAGAGTATAATATAGCGTTATTATCAATAAAGTTCTTTACGCTGCACAACGAATCTCTTATTTACATCGCGTCAACACTTTGATATAATGAGATGATTCATGCTGAACACAATACCTGAACAAAAACTCCGGCGATTTGAGCGGTGAGTGGATTCTAACTTAAACGCCTCTGATTCAAGAAATCAACAGATGTCTGTGATTGGCTACATTGCTCAACGCTGCAAAAACACGTTGAAATAGAAATCGATCTCCAGAGCGCAAACCATAACGCACTGGATAGTTTGCCAAATCTGCAATAAAATGCCATTCATACAGCTTTAACTGAGGGTGCTTTTGATTTAGTTTGAGGGTGCTTAGCACGCTCTAGCACCCCCGTAGAACCGGGCCTGGCAGCACTGCTGTCACTATAGACGGGCATGGTTTCAGCAACCAGGCACCTCAGCTTCACCCACGTCCCGCCTTTTTGCCCATTTTCGATTATCCGGGAGTGACGAGCGGTGACGCGCTGCCAAGATGGCAGTGGTCTGCTCCACCCACTTTAGGCTTCAAAAATGCTTTTCAGAAACCTACGAGTGACGTCACGGACACTACGTCCATGTTTTTTTTTACAGTTTATGCTGTAAACATGTTTTTTTCTGCTGTAAAGTTGGGCATTTTAACATGGGGAGTCTATGGGATTGACTCCTTTTGCATGCAGCTTGTAGGGGCCAGTTGACGAATTACAGTTTAAGTCACTTCCGTGTTGGTTTCACGAGAGAGGTTGAAGGTTGCCGCTTGGTCACACACCTCAGAATGTCACAACTGACCAATCAAAATCAAGTATTTCAGTAAAGCGTGTTGTCAAGCTTGGTTTTGGGTTTTGTATCACGTTTAGGTTTTTATGTCTTTTATTTTGTAGTTTAGTCACAGTCATATCTCCTGTTTCCTGTCACGTGTTTCCCATGCCCTCATGTGTTCTTGCCATGTGCTCCCCTGTTTATGTGTCATGTTCTTATTGGTTGTTCTGGTCTTGTGCCCTGTTCTCTCATTGGTTCATTGTTTGATTATTCACAGGTGTTACTTAGTAAAAATACTAAAAGTAATGAGAATCTAATAAAGATCACCACTGAGATTAGTTATAACTAAAAAATAAACTTTAAATTGTAAATGATGTCCATATACATGACTGTAATGAGAATGTTTATGGGTAAATGTGCTTAATTATCATTAAATGAATGCCATAATGCAAAAAAATCCTAGAAAGTCTTGTGAATTGATGGTTTTGTTCTTGTGAGATTCACCCGAACGTTAATGCCAATTAATTACTAGAGGGCAAAGCTTTGATGAGGGCTGAATGTTGATTTATACACCCCTGTGGTTCAAGAGTTCCCTCTATTCTAGGCAACAGAACATGATTTTCAGTATATTAGCTGTTCCCCTTTGAATAAGATTTAATAATACAAGCCTCGCTGCTTTCCAGTGCAGACAAATGTGGGCGACCCGAGACATTTGAAAACATGAATTCATGCTTGGAAATCTTCAGGACTGAGGAGTGTCAGCATCAGCAGAGTTAGAAGATCAATCTGTCACTGAAGACAGCAGCGCTCAACCTCCTGCTGTACATAACATGCCTGCAACAGGATATATTTGGATTTGCGTGTATATTTGTGACAGCGCACCTTCAGTTCAGTTCATCCAGCACTGCTGTGATGAGCTTCAGTGTTTACCAGCTACCTATTAACTGCTTCTCATGGCTTTTTAGTAAAAATTTTAAAGCATGGCATTGGCTTCAGAATAGACAGACAAACTCTGGTTGCACAACTTCAGTTTCTGCATAAATTAGTGATAAAATGTGATTTAACAGGACATTTTGCCTGAGAATATAAGGCCATCTGTAACTCAACAGAAGTTGAGGACAACGATCCAAAGCACAGGAGTGAATCAACAACACAATGGCCTTGGAAGAAAATATACGCCTTCTGGAATAGTTTGACCTTAACCTGAGATGGTTTGGCATGAGAGGTTCACAACAGACACCCCAGAATACTGCTGAACTGAAACAGTTTTCTAAAGATGAATTAAAAACTATCCATGGGTTCACATACTTCTTCCACCCTGCACTGGGAATCTTTACACAGTGTTCAAAGTCTGCTTTGTGTGTCAGTTGTTTTAATGGGCTATGTGCTGGTGGTGGTGGATGAGGAGATACCCCCTGACAATGTAAAGCGCTTTGAGTGCCTAGAAAAGCGCTATATAAATGTAATGAATTATTATTATTATTAATGGCCTATGTCTATACATTTTGTCTATTGTTGTTGTGACTTAGTTAATTATAAGATCAAATTTGATGACAAATTTATGCAGCAATCATTTTGAGCCAATGTTAAGTATTTAACAACTTCTGCATTTTTTTGTCGCCAGTCTGATTTTCTATTGCTATAGTATTGACTTGATTACACAGTGCATCTGTGCAGAGATTCATGAATTATTCACGAATCAACTGGTCATCACAGTCTCCATTCTACACACCAAAATGGTGCACTACTGTATTTTCTCATGTTTTGAGCTCGTTGTTAATCATTTTCTACGTTTATATGATGTTAAATTTACCAAAATGGATGTTATGTCACTTTAAAAAAGTGTTAGTAATAGGCCCCCTTCAAATTGTAGTTGTAGTTTGTAGTTTTAAAGTTCATGCTAAATTCATATTTGGTCACGCTATAATGCTACAGAAACGCCACTTTTATGTTGATGCATAGAAATGCCATAAGAAGCAGATAAACATTTCAACAAATGGAGAGAAATGGCAGCTTCTGCAACTTAAATATCGGGTTGTTTATTACCAAAACCAGAGTATCAGAGTACTTGGAAAAATGATCTGTGAGCTGCATGTACTTTTTTGCTGATGCGCTTAGGTGTTGTATTATCCATTTAATTTAGTTACTACTGCCATTGTATTGAATTCACCCAACTGGTATATATTCATAAAATGATTTAGTTCACCCAAAAATGAAAACTCTGTCATCTTTTTTGTTTTTTTTTACTTGTAAGCCTTGTGTTCTGCAGATAAAAGGAAGTACACGTTTTAAAAAATAATGACAGAATTTTCACTTTTGGTTGAACTATCCATTTGAAGTCTTAAATCTTCAGTACAGTTTTAGAGTCTGCTACTAATGATGCATGAGAGTGTATGTGACACGCTCACTGATTACACTCAGAAACAATAGCTTTCTGCTGACAGCCAATGAGATTCACCGTAGCACAACATTACCATTACAACTAATGGAGCGGAAGAAATGGCACAGCGGTAGAAAAGATTTATAACCCTTGGGGAACCAGAAAGGGAAATGCTGCCTGCATGTGACAAAGCTCTGATTATATGGACATTTTCTGTTTCAAGTCTCCAGAGCTCTTTTCTCGAGCTATAAAGGAGAGACTAACACAGTCTAACATCCACTCAGGTTAATCCACCTCAGGAACAAAGATTCGGGATGCACTCCTGTCAAGCCTCGAGCTGACGTTGCTCATCTTCAATGACAGAACAGACTTTAAGAGGCATAGTCCTGCTGTCTTAGGAAGAGATGAGGCTATAAATAGAATCACACTGGCACACATACACACACACACACACACACTGCTTTCTGCCTCTTTCTCAGACAGCACACAAGTATTTCTTCTTCTCATAAACACAGGCAACCCTTCCAAATATCGTTTTGCTTCAGCTGCTGTGGTTGGGAGCAAGCGTTGTGCTTATGAAGGCTGCTGTGCTTTTCCTTGCTGCTTTACCTCTAGTGTTCACGTGAGTGGGACCACACAGACACAGAGCAAGGTCAATAATTTAGTAAGCCCACCAAAATCCATTATACTGCATTTATAATGGATCACAGCTTGGCAAATTCTCCTCAACAAAGGAAACAACTGGACTTTGCAAACCCAGTCCAGTCTATGCAATATTCCATCACATTGTATAAATGACCGACAGATATATCCTCAAGTTTGGTTACCCCTAACTTTGTTTTAAGCATTAAAGGCACAAATCCCATGCTTCTGCTGAGCAAAATGCAATGAACAGAATGCAGGGTGCTCAAAAACACTCTTTTAATGTGGCATAACATCTTAAAAATATGGCACTTATGGCATGAGTTGCTGAAAAGACAGCGAGACACATCACAGCTGTTAGGCCAGCATGTTTACAAAGTACAATAACTACATTTTTTATAAAATAATACATCTTAGGTTGACAATCAAAGTATGAATGAAAGTGACGTGACATGTGGCCAAGTATGGTGACCCATACTTGGAATTAGTGCTCTGCATTTAACCCATCCAAAGTGCACACACACACAGCAGTGAATTGTTGTTGTGTGTGTGTTGTTCTGTACAAAGTACTGGTACTTGACACTGTAGGCAATCACAGACATGTTTGCTGAGCTTGTGAACAAAAAGGCCAATCAGAGGATTTAAAGTTAGTCAGAATCTGCTCAATCCGTTTGAGCAGTTTGTTCAGCGTGAGCTCTGTGTGTTGATGAATCGTTTCACTATATCCAACACAGTATTAACACAACGTAAATAAGAGATTCATTGTCCAGTATGGACAGATTTTTTTTTTATTAGAATGGGAATTTTCTCTCAGTCAGTGAGCAATGCTGGGTAGATTACTTACTAATTGTATTTTGTTACTGATTACAAATTGCATGAGGAAAATTGTAGCTTGTAACATAATCTATTGAATTACACATATTAGGTAATGCATTCGGACTACTTTTTGATTACTTTTAGATTACTTTTGCCCTAAAATATATTCCATTCTTTGTTGTCAGCATCATGAGGTCAGTTTCTGTTTATTACTTTCCTCGCTTTCTGTATATAGCCTATTCATAATTTGAAT
The DNA here is from genome assembly GCF_001515625.1 of Sinocyclocheilus rhinocerous. Taxonomy (NCBI): domain Eukaryota; kingdom Metazoa; phylum Chordata; class Actinopteri; order Cypriniformes; family Cyprinidae; genus Sinocyclocheilus; species Sinocyclocheilus rhinocerous. The sequence goes on from NW_015650326.1 coordinate 908,356, forward strand.
AAAAGCTTTATTTTTCATGCAGCTAAGTACACACTGCAACCGTATTAAAAAGAGGGACTGCATGCTAGTGCTAATACCATGCAGACTGAACTTTTCAAATAGTTACATTTAAAAAATATTAAAATAAAATTATTTTGTAAAATGTTTAAATTCACTACATTATTATTTAGATATGCATTATCACTTGGCTATTAAATATAAATCATTTTGTCATTAAATTCCCAGAAAAACAACAACAACTGCTGTATATTGTGATGCATACTGTTACGATAATGTAAAATTACTCATACCATGATATAATATTTTGGTCATATTGTCTACTCCTATCCAGCACACACAGAGGTGGAGAACAAATCTCATTACACTCTAGACTGAGAAAGAGCACACAGTTTCTGAACACTAAGTGTTTCACGTATGTAAGGTTTAAATGGCACATGCTTCAAAGAAATACCATGTTACATATTATCAGCTGAACAAATGTTTGCACCATGCTTGCTTCCAGATTTGTTTGTGTGTTTTTCACACCACTTCATGTAGTTCAGCACTTGTGCAATGACATAATGCATAATCCCACGCAGTGATGTGATTTAGTGTAAGAGTGCGCCTTCCAGAAACATCCAAGCCGGCCCAAACTCTCACTGGCACTCGGGCAGAACAGCTCGGATGGTTTAATTAGCTCTCGCAGAGCAACTTCCAGCACAGCTTAACTCCAGTCAAGGACGTGCTAAATCCCCCATTTAATTAATTTAAAATACAAACAAAGATAATTAACCAATCTGGAGGGAAAGTGAAACTTCACGGTGGAAAAAAAAAATGAAGCATGAAGGCAATCCCACTTGAGCAAACAAAAATATCATTGTTCTCTGTCCAATTAATTGGAAAGGAGAATTGATGCTGATAAAATGAAAAGTTCTACATCAGGGACTTTATTAAGTTAGAAAGCTTTACACATGCAGGTGTGCTTTGATAAGGTCACAGACAGCTGGGAAATACATTGTTAAATGCAAATGCTGCACAGAACATAGCTGCATTATTTATCCAATTGGCTCTATAATATGCAGAAGCAGAAAACAGAAATAAAGCGAGTATTTTCTTTATAGGTCAAACCTGGAAAAATGGCACCATCTGGTAAAAAATTAAATTTTAAAGCCTTGCCAATATAATGAAAGCCTATCAACAAAAATTGCATAATTTTACAGTTAAATGGCACTGCGATTAAAAATAGCAGTTTTAATGGGTTTCAATGGGGACATTTTTGTCCTTAAGGTCCTGAGAGGAACAATTTTTTGTACCTAGTGCAAAACAGATTTATTAAAGGAAATGGAAGTGAAATAGTAAAATTCCAATAAAAATACACACCTGTGCCAAAATTTATGCAGTTGGCAATACAGGCAAAATTATCAAAAAAACAAAACTGAAAAGGACAAAAATGTCCAAAAGGTCGCACAAGGGTTAATGGACAAATAAATGCCAAGCCACTTGCATTTCAACACCAAAATATGACCTATTACATTAATATAAAATTTTTTGTGCGGTTCACAATGCGCTTTTGTGAATTTTTCGCTTAATTTCAATATTTGTTTTTAATGACATTTTTGTTTACTTCTTTATATCTGTCAGAAGCAATCGTTTTGAGTGTTCCTGTGATGCTTAAACTCTCAGTCAGTCATTGTGTGTTTGTGATGAGACTGAACACTCACCTCCATAGTTGTCAAGTTACAGCGGTGAGTTCCTGCAAACCAGCCACTGCTGGAGCACTGGTCAATGTCCACATCCTGCAGATTAACATCCACACGTACAACTCCTCTAAACCACCACAGAAGGAGACAGAGAGAGAGAGAGAGAGAGAGTTTCATTGAAATGAAAACATGTGAGTTTTCTATAGGAAATTGCAGTGCTTGCAAAGACAGCCAAAGAATAGTATCAACATTTTTAGCGCCCAAACTCTGAAACAATCTACCTAGCGTAGCTCAGGAGGCATCATAAGAAGAATGGCATCCACGCTAATATTATGGCGCTTTTCCACTGCGTGGTACGACTCGGCTCGGCACGGGACCATTGTCAGCTAGATGAGCCCTAGAGAAAGATTCCCTGCGAAGACCTCGTCAGCCATCGGCTCAAGACCACGAGAACCAGACGAGTCCTCTGCTCAATCTGACCTGAGTTGCAGCTTGGAATTAAAGCACACCATGCTGGTTTCGTCTGGCCAGAGGAGAACTGGCCCCCCGACTGAGCCTGGTTTCTCCCAAGGTTTTTTTTCTCCATTTCTGTCACCGATGGAGTTTTGGTTGCTTGCCACTGTCGCCTTTGGCTTGCTTAGTTGGGGACACAATTTCTGGCAACATTGTTGACTTGACTGCACAGACACTATTGGAAGAGAGCTGAACTGAGCTGGACGATGACATCACTGAATCAACAATGAACTGACTTTAACTGCTAAACTGTTTACTATGTCAAAAAAGATGCAAATGTTACTATTAATGTTACTAATGTTACTATTCTTACTATTAATATTAATCTAAACTTTAAAAAGCCTAAAATACATTGCATGCCTCAAGGCATGTATATTGGTAAAAGCTAATATATTTACATTTTTTATGTTAAGCTAATATATTTTTATGTCGCTTTGAACTTGAAACAGACAAAACTCACAAGCTTATTTTTTGAAGTTGTAAATAAAACAAAGAATACAGGAGTATGTTTTACAAGAAAATATTTAAATATTTCTAATTCAGAATTTCATATTTAATGCAAAGTGTTATTTGCCATGTCTTTGTAATAATTTGTGAAATTTACTAACGATTTAAAATTCAGAGTAAATTTGTAAATTTGAAAATAATTGAAAAAATTCAAAGCAAATCCTACATCATTTTTTTTAGTGTTAATAAATATCATAATATGATAATTAATTACAAAATATTAGCTTTTTTACCACACAGAGGAATGGAGCTGAAGTGGCAAATATGGTTTGAAATCAAAATACACATTTCATAGAACAATTACTGCATAATTACAATTGCAGGAAACAGTTTTTTACAGTTCATGCGACAAAAAAAGTTTTTTTTTTTTTTCTTCAGATAACCTACAGTAAATAATGTGCTTTATCTGAGAGTATCTACATTAACTGGTTTCATGCAAGTCAAAAATTCAATCCGACTACATCAACCTGACAAATTACATCTGAAGTCATATTTATGGGTAAGATTAAGTATAAATATGTCCATGAAATAATTGTAGGTTACCACTTTTTTAACCTTTTTAAAAATTGACTGGTATATTGAATATAAAAATTGAATGTAAAAAACATTGTTTTCGGTAATAGAGTCTTGTTTTCAGTTTCTTATTAAGCGAGACCTGGTGTCCTCTAGCACATATCAAACTTTTTTTTTCTTCACCATTGGTTTCTAATGCTCCAAACAATTAAATAATGTAAAAGAAGAAAGCTTTTTTCTATGGTTCTCAGGAGGATTCATTCCTCAGAAAGTAAAACCATTGCAGAACCTTTGAAAGAATGCAGAATGGTCAACTTGTTAGATACAAAACAGACCTTCATGCATCCAATAGTTTCTGCAGTTTTACTTTTCATTGGCCAAAACAGCCTGATTATGAGCTGAATGCTATACTTTGCAAGGTCATTTGAAATTGTTCTTCCTCGGGGAATGAGATGAGCCATCATTAGACTGAACACAGAATCTAGCACTCAGACTGGAAAAAGAAAAGTGTTTCTATCACCTCTGCATGGCCATATTCAATCTGATTTGCAAATGCTGCTGGTTGTATGATGTAAGAAGTTCATGTAAGAGTTCTTGTTTCTAACTCGGAGGGGAAAGCCAGTCCTCTGGTTCATTGCGTGAAAATGAGAGTCATTGGCTGTTACTCCAGATAGAGGTCCATTAGAGGGGCTTATCTTTCACTGTCCCATAAGGCATGTTATCTGAGACCCGTGGACCATGCTGTTTCATATTGACTCCATGTTCTCTCACAATCTCTGCTACTTTTTTATATCACAAAGATGATGGTGTCTGTTTTAAAGGCACGATGTAACATAAAACTAACTATGTCCCTGTTGATGTTAATGAAGAACCACATCAGTCTCCACCATCTAATTCAACTAACTCTAGAATCAATCCACTGCTGTAAATGAACCTCTCCTTTCCATTTCCATTCAGAGTGAGCTGAAGAGTATGTGGCGTGAAAGGAGAGACAGCACCACACATTTCTGTTGCTCAAAACAGTATTGCATGGTATGGAAGCTTGTTTCCACCACTGAAAAAAAAATCAATAAATAAAAAAAAAGTTAATTGCGACTTTTTATCTCACAATTCTGATTTTTTTTCTGAGAATTGTGAGATATAAACTTGCAGGTGTGTGCTATAGTCAGAATTGCAAGATTTGAATTTGGATACTTAGTATGAAACAAGTTGAAGTATACTTAGTATGAAACAAATTTATTTTAAATAAATGTTAGCATAGTTTTTTTTTCTTTTAGTATATATAGATATATATATATATATATATATATGTATGCATGAACAATGTTTAGCAAATGTATTAGGCCCCCACCCAATGTAAGGTTTGTGCCACAGCTTCCCTAAACTAACATTATTGGTGATTACTAAAATAATTTTTCATGTTTCTGTAAAGGTTAATCCACCAGCTCTTTAGTCATAGTAGTATTGCTATAATATAATTGTTGTTGTTATCCATGAATTTTCGAATTTAATGTTTTACAAGAAAGGCTGAAAAAATTGTAAAGCACTTTATTTTCTTTCTTTATTTTTTTTATTCAGATGCCAATTACAGTTATTTACTTGCAGTCCTTAATAGAAAAATATGTTTTAATGGTTGAATATTATGCTTGATTATTTTCTGACTTCTGAGAGAAGTTGTGCCGGCTCAAATGATTATTTATTGGGTATTAAAACGCGAATTCATAAAGATTATTTAGTTGTTTCAGTTTGTTATTTGCCTAATAAATAACAATATAATTTTTAGTTTTAAACAAGTTTTTGACATTCCTAAAATATTTTTGTGTTTTCTCTTATGACAGGTGGTCTATATATATATATATATATATATATATATATACAACCGCTGAAAAGTGTGGGGTCGGTAAGATATTTTTTTCAGCAAATAAGATACTTTTTCAGGGATGCACTGAATCTCATAAGACTAATAAATGCAGTTCTTTTGAAATTTCTGTTCATCAAAAATGTATCACGCTTTTCTCAAAAATATTAAGCAGCACAACTGTGTTCAACATTGATAATAAGAAGTTCCCTTTCATGGGAACTTTGAACTGCGTCCTCTAGGGGTCGCTATGGAAAATATATTCAAATATAAAACAGTTGTTTGAAATTGTAATAATATTTAAGAAATATATTTACTGTATTTTTGATCAAATAAATGCAGCCTTAGTGAGAATAAGAGTCTTAAAAAACTGAACAATCTTAAATACTTTTTATTTAAATATTGTTATTAATTTTTTGGTGCAATTGTGAACAATTTATGTGCTTGCTCTTCTGAAACTTCAACAAGAGTTTCACGCTGCTGCCTTTAATTAAAGTTTTCATTCCTATGAATGGATGCATCATGGTTCTGTTGCTTTTACTCAAAAAATCCATTTTATTAGAAGACAGAGAGTTCCCCTTTTTGATTTTCTTTTCATTTAGTGGCAGAGTCTGGAGCCGCTGGGACTGTTATTTGCATGAGCCCCCAAATCATTCCTCTCTGCTCATTTCTACCCGTTTCATTTTCGACTCCAGCGAAGGCCCAAAGGCAAAAGTCTGCTGAGATGTGAAACAAACACCTGCAGATAGCTGGAGCTACCAGCACTCTCTTATCTTTAGGCAAAGAAAATTGAGCATGAGCGTGAGAGAGAGAGAGAGAGAGAGAGAGAGAGAGAGAGTCACAGAGAAATGAGACACAGAGAAATGTTAGAATTATCTGCTCAGCTCACTCCTCTTTCAAGTCAAGGGATGTTAACAATGTTTACAATCCTGTTCTCAAACTCTAATACAATGTGTGGATGATCAAAAGTATAAATAACTTACATAAGGATAAAAATAGCTGATGTGAAACATACTGCAAGAAAAATGAGAACAGCAATCATAGGGTTTCACACTAAAATGGCATGACAAACCAATATCTACTGTGACGTGGCGCATGCTGCAAGTAACAAAGCTCCAAATAAGAGCATTATGCTTGCAATTTACAAAACTTTTTGCATTTCACTGACAATAATACTGACAATAATAGCAATTTTTAACATTTAACAATGCATTTCCAGGCAAATGTGTTCAACACCCCCAATTGACTTAAGCTTTTTTCAATTTCAGAGGCTTGAAAATCCTCCCAGATTATTCAGTCATTAAAATTATACATCCCATCATAAAATAAGACATATAGACCATTTTTAGCTACACTACATTCTCAGCTTTCAAGTTTGCTGCAAAAGTATCAGCTACATTCACCTCATAATGTTGAAAGTTTTCAAAGTTTTCATTCCCAATTACTTACTGGTCAATAACCTGAAGAGTACACTGTAAAAAAAAAAATCCGTAAAATTTACGGTAAAAAACTGGCAGCTGTGGTTGCCGGAATTTTACTGTAAAAAATACGGTAGCAACATTTTAGGTTTTACGGTTTTAACTTACATTTACAGTTAAATACCGTAATTTCATTAACTGAAATAATGTTAATATACCAACCTATTGAAGTACTGAAATCTGTTTTGTACCTTTGTAATACACTGATAACCACCAAATGCAGGTGATGATGAGAAAGTCACATGATGAGCCAAAGCCCATCACAAGCAGCTTTTAAATAATAACATATATAGAAGGTGCACAGTGTCATTCACAGAAACACTAAACACCATCACGGTAACACACATGAAACTGAAATAATGCAATAAACATTCATTTAACAACATTAGGTGTAACACACAACCTTAATATACAAAACTGATAAGAAAAAACTAAGAAACATAGTTATTTCAACAACAAAAAAAAACATCAAATTTGAAATGTAACGCAGGGAATTCTGGGAATGTCAATTTACGGTTATTCACTGTAAATTATACGGTCTTTTTCACTTCCAAAAACGGTATACTACTGTAAAATTACATGTAATGTCCAATCATTTTTCACTGTATATAGTAGGGGAATTTACCGTTAACCATTTAACAGGTTTTTACTGTAGCATTTTTACCGTTAAATTGACGGTCATTTTTTACAGTGTAGGGAGGAACATGTTGTTTATGTGGCACGCTGTTGTTTTAACCCTTGTGTTGTGTTCCGGTCATTTTGACCCAGAGAATTTTATTTTTAATTTCTTATTATGCTATATTATTACTAAATATTGAATTTGATCTTTTTATCAACTTGTTTTTTTGTTGTTGTTTTTTTCAGTTAGCACAGGTTTTGTACTACTTTTTCAAACTGATTGATCTCATTGATCTGAGCTTATGCACTTTGGTTTTTAAGTGAACATCTTCACAATAATGCTTTTTTTCCCAAAAACTGGAGGTGCATAAGCTCAATCAATGGAGGCCTATGACCAGTCATTTCCAAACAGAAATACAAAACCTGTGGTAATTGAAAGAAAACGGGTTGACAAAAAAGATTGAATCAAATATTTGGTGATAACATAGCATAATGAGAAATTTACAAGCAATTTTTAAAAGGCCGGTCATTTTTGACCAGGAACACCAAATTAGGTAAAGCATTTTTAGTACAGCATAAAGCTTAAAGTTATTTAAAAAGGCATCATTTACTCAACCTCATGTTGTTCTAAGCCGTTGAGACTTCTGCAACACAAATAAATATACTGAATTCATGCATAAATGTCTTATGGGTTTGGAACAACATGAAACTGAATTTTTTGGGGTGAACTATCCCTTTAATAGCTCACATATAAGAGTTTTAACAGGTTTTGGCAAACAGCTGCATGCATTTTCAGCTGAATGTTTTGTTCCAGGAGGGTCAGCACGCTTTTTCCAAAGGAGACAAAATATAGCTTTTGAGAAGGCGTTGTTTTTTTGTTTTTTTTGTTTTCAGTTTGATTGACAGCACTAGCCTGAAATATCCACCACTGATGCATGCCAATTTATGCAACAGACCATTAATAAAACAGTAATAACCATATAAGGCTAAGTAGGCTATACAGACCTTATGTAAAACAATTTGAGGCTGATTAATTTGCTTCATTGGCTTTGTAAGTGATGTAATGTGCTCCTAAAAAATGAAACAAAGGGAATGAAACTGCACAATGACCCGAAAGTTAAAGATGAAAACTTTGTCATCATTTACTTACTTTCATGTTGGTTCAACAATGTAGACTTATTATTAATGATGCCATGCAAGTGGTGATGTAATAATTTTTAGTTTAATAATACTTTTAGCAAGTTTGTTTCGAGATGAACTGATTTCAGATTATTGCTGTAAATAACGAAAATGGCATCTAATGAATACCGTGCTATTTTTGTTCTCTGTTGTTTTGCTTTATTTTCAGATGTCCTCTGGGATTCAACACTCTTAAAAATAACGGTTCTTTATTGGCATCGATGGTTCCATGAAAAACCTTTAACATCCATGGAACTTTTCCATTCAACAAAAAGTTCTTTATAGTGCAAAAAGGTACTTTACATTTTTAAAGGGGTGGTTGATTGCGATTTCACTTTTTTAACGTTAGTTAGTGTGTGATGTTGCTGTTTGAGCATAAACAATATCTGCAAAGTTACGAAGCTGAAAGTTCAATGCAACGTCTTTTAAAATTCTGGCAGTTTAATGCCTACAAAAACGGCTGGTAGGGACTACAACAAGTTAAAATAATGCGGTTTTTTTTTTTTAAACGAAGCATTAACACATGTTAGACTGCACCCCATAAACACAATCAAGCCTAGAAAAAACCCAGTGAACCACCCCTTTAAAATGTTCTTCACATTAAATAAAAAAAATGTTAAGAACTGTTTACAAAAAACTTCTTTGGGGAACCAAAAATGGGGCATATGCACACGCGCACTCTTCAAAAATATATACATAATGTATATAGGCCTATACATACATTTATGAAAGATATATATTGTACTGTACTGTATGTTAACTTGCTTATTTTGCTCAAGAGCATGATCTAAGTCCACATGTAATACTAACAAGAAACTATGCTTCCAACCACAGGTCGGGAGCTGTAGTTCCAGCCAACTTTGCCATGCTTTTTGTGAATTTTTAATTCTTTGATGAAGTTTTCCTTAAAGGCTGCCCTCTGAACAGAATCTCCAGTCTCATATGTTATACGTTTTGCTAACATCCGTTTACCACACCACCATTCAAATGGATCATTTCCATTGCATTGCATAGATCACATCTGGCAGAAAACCATTACAGCTGCAATATCAGCAAATTCCAATGGCTGTTGATTATAAAAAACTGAGCACACATGAGTATCATATCATGTGCAGAGCTCAAGTGCAACTGGCCCAAAATTCAAAATGCATTCAAGTAACCAGTGCAGCCAGCAGCTTTTGTAATTCATTTATGGCTTGATTGATTTTGAAATTGCTTGGATCAGGTTTGTGACCTGGTGCTGTCTCTGGGTGATACCTAGCAATTGAGCACATTAACAATCACAATACTGTGCTGAAAGAAAACCAGCATTCTGTCTGTGTATACTCTGACTGCTTACAAGTGTTCAAGAGTCTTTCTCTCCAATAAAAATGTCTGAATGGCATTGCATTAGATGACAAAATATCAGGCAAGTGGCATCTGCAAGCAAATACTGCCAAGCCATCTTGGCAGTAACTTTTAACCAACTGGTATCGCAGTTTCCATTGGATGTATGAAGTGAGTTTCCATCACATGAGTCCAAGCAGAGTAACCACGGTTCAACTATGAACACGATCCACTAACCTTTCACAACCAGAAAGTGTCTAAATACTTATTGTGTTTATTTTGAACAATATATATTATTCCATCATTTAAGACCTTGTGAAACGTTCTACTTAAAAAGTGTGCTTGTGCTAACCTTATTCAAAGTACATCCACACTTGATATGCTATCTAATGACATATAGACATTTACATACTTTTAATCAGATTGGTTGGTTATAACTCCAAAAAGTTTTGAGTCCAGATTATTTCAAAACCTCATATATTAGAATAAGTTTTGACAATTCTTGCCTCAAATTAATATTCAACCATAATATCATCATATTTTTGCTGTTTTTACTGGGTAAACAAGTGAATCACACTTGCAGCATACATTAAGACAAGAGTCAATTATATAATTAACTGGTTTTAAATAAAAGATGTTCTCAGGACAAAAGTCTTTTTCATAGATGTCAGGTTGGGCAGGTGTTTTAAATCTTATGAATGTATACAATTTATTCATTTCAAGATTTGATGCATTTTTTTATAAACCGTTTTGTGTTTCATTATTGTTTCACTGTTTAAATTTTGCTGCCTTTATAAAAGACAAATTCCTGTTGTGACAACTTACCCCACATAACAGATCCGCACGTGTTCAGTGAACTCTAGTAGCCTATAATATTTTATTCTCACGGAAATGTTTATAGGTTTTGTAGCCAAATCTTTTAAGATATGTACCAACAGAAACTGACTTTTACAAATAATTCTGAGAAATATTCACTGGAATAAGAATAAGTGACAACTTGCCCCGGTCAATCATATGACCTCGCATTAAACATAAGCTACTGCGTCATTAAATCACCAAAAAGTACCAATACATCGCGTAACTGTGTGTTTGCAGGGATAGTGTATATAAAACACAATTATTATGTGTTCAAACTAAAACCTGCTTGTCTTATATAAACATGAATTTGGAGTTTGTAGGTCACAAAATCTTACTCGTTGTTCAGTCTGTTGATGTATGTGACTTATGCTTAAGTTCATTAAGAGTGCCTTACCTAAACTCCGGCGCAGAGTAATTCTTCAGACCATAGAAACCAGCGGAGAGTGTTAGCAGCCAGTGCGGCACAAACCTGCCGTGCTCGCACTCTAGAAAGGGCGCAGACCACTTGACGTGACTTCTGTCCAGAAAATATTCACCCTGCGCTGCTGGAAACCCTCGACTCTTTTCCAGCCTCTGGGGTCTCTTTCGGTCCCGAAACTCGTTGTACCAGTCGGACTCAGGCGTCCTGTTTTTAAGGCGATGGCGCGCGGTGTTGGACAGATCTTGAAGCACTATGCGCTCCTCGCCTCTGGTCGCCTGAAGAAACACCTGCGGACCGGGCGCCTCAGGAGACTCCGTGTGAAATGTGAGCACCGCCCGGTGGATTTTAGGATTCCCTTCCAACATACTCGTCACGAGCGCGTGGTACCACTGGACATCCCTCCTCGGATGCTGCTCCCTGGAGCTGTTGGACTGCAGGAGCATGTTTAGGAAGTTGGTGGCGTGCGTCATGGTGTCGAGGACGCCGTGGAGGGAGGAGTGCGAGGCGGCGTGAGCTCCACCGCGGAGACTGCTCAGCTCATACCGCCGAGAGCAGCTGACATGCTCCAGGGTGGATGAGTCCCCCGTGTGCAGGAAAGCGGTGACCACCCGCGGCAGATCCTCCTCGAGCTTATGCGCCACCGCCGTCCGCTCAATGCTGGAGATGGTCGGTTGCTGGTGCATCGTCTCCCCGGTGCTGTAAATCGGGTATTTTGCCTTGATTTCAGGATCTTTGTCATTTTCAGACCATTCCACGTAGCCGTAATTCGACCCCTTCGCAATTCCAATTAGCAGAAGAAGGTAGAGCAGGAATGCATCCATGCCTCGACGCCAACGAGGACCGTGAACATTCTCCATCGACATTCACTTCATGAGTGCGTCCATTCCTCAGCTCAGCGTAAACAGGCGTGCGTTCTCCAAAGTTACTCAACTCTACTGGCCCAATCAGACAAATCCACACACCGACCACGCCACCCACATCTGTGGATCTAACGCGTCAAGCCTCAGTAGATCTTGGAGCGACTTGTGGCGGGGGGCTGATTGTTTCCAAAAGCATCTTTCCCTCGTTACTGTACTGCAGATATGTGAATGGCCATTGCTCCTGTCAGTCTTGTGCACTTGGGTGGGGTGAAGTGAGACAAGGGATGCCGGTACGGGATGTTCTCATGGGCCTATTAAGCAATCCTTGTCCATTCTTCTCCTCCATAATCTCATTGATATTAAAGATGCATTATTTTGTATGCTAAATGTTACATTATTGTTAGGGCAACATTAAACCTGCACTGTAAAAAATGCACCTGAAAAATGTACAAATTGGACAGCAAAAACGTGTTAATTCTTAATAGTTTCTTTACAATTTACGATAAAAATTTACATGATAACACATAGTTTTACTGTGAAATATTAAAATGTGTTTTTAAAGAGTGAAGTACCTTATAATTGCTTTTAGACCTATGTGTTTTTGTATTCACTGCCATTGCCCTGCTGATGGTCATAAATATGCTGGATGAGCAGAAAAAGTCATGTGATTAAAACAGGATACATTTACAGTACAATATTAAAATAAAAAGTACAAACGGCCTTATATGAGCCTTACGTGGGTTTATTCTGTTTTGTTATCTGTTATGTGCATTAAGATGTTTATGTGGCATTTTATGTTGTTTGCTGCATAGCGCTTTATGCAACACAGATTGTTTCAAAGCAGCTTCACATTAATAAACAGAAAAAATAACAGTGTTAATGTAATTATGAAACAAATTCAATTTTAGCTGCAAAGCAGCTACAGCACATAAGTGTCATTATTCAGCTCAATTCTCAAATAATATAAGATTAGTCCTCTATCCATAATATTGCTTTCTCCATTTAAAAAGTCGTCTCATCTGCATCAGGAGAGAAATATGCACATATAAAGCACTGTTTACAAACAAAAACATTCTAAAAACAGCTCTAAACAAACAATTCAGTGGTTGTGATGTAAAAGGACAACAGGGAAATTAAGCGTAGCGTTAGTTCTGGCAGGTCACGTTAGTCAAGCTAGCATCAGCTGACTCTCAGCTGATCCCCATCTACCTATAGGAATACGACACCTATCTAAGCATTCATATATAAGGTCCCTCAGTATTATCAGCAGTTTTCGCATTGCTCAATAGCTAACTACCCTCCTCCATCCCCAGCTCCTCCTCTGTCAGTCAGGATTCAGCCTTCGGATTCTCTTTTGAATCAGACTAATTCTAAAATGTGTACATAACATTATTGAACTTTAACGATATCTGCAATACATTTATGTTGGTTCTGTTCGGTTTACCCTGCGGGGTTTTATCACTGCTCTCCCTGCTCTCGTCCATGCTAGGCTGCATGGATGCGCAGGGAGTTCTTGCCCAGAACGGAACCATACCGCTAATCCAAACTGTATGCTAATTGTCAATCATCTTTGATGACAGTGGTCCTGACAGAATTACTTTTTTGACAGGAGGAAGCATTATTATAGATTAAGGACTCAAGCGATGGTTTAAAGTTAAAACGTCTTAACGATGGATTTGTTTCTTACAAACACGCAGCTTTTTACTTCAAAGATGTTAACTGATGGACTGGAGTGGTGTGGATTACTTGTGGATTATTGTGATGTTTTTATCAGCTGTTTGGACTCTCATTCTGATGGCGCCCATTCACTGCAGAGCATCCATTGGTGAGCAAGTGATGTGATGCTACATTTCTCCAAATCTGTTCTGGATTTTCTGTCTATATTATGGGATATCAAAAGATACCAAAATATCCCTACAAGGACAGTAAAACCTGAAATCATCTATTGCCAGGAGCAGTAAACGATCCCCTCGAGGAAAATGGCTTATTAGGCACTAAACAATATCTTCATAAAAATATCATTGGCTCAGAATAAAAGCAACAGAAGTCATATACAATAATGTGAATCTAGTACACGCTTAGTATACTGCAGTTTTGTTTTGTTTTCAGCACATTATGACACTTATTTGAGACTGGCATTTTACCAACACCAAAAAAATGGAAAGGGAATATGACTTAACAAATGACACTGTAAATGGTTTGTACAGCTTAAATAAACAGAAATTGACATTTCTTGTGTGGGAAAAAGTTAGTGCACACCTACATGTATCACTAGATGAAATATGAAGTGTCTAAAATTTGAGCTAAGTGCAAATCAGTAAAACATGATTAAGGCTACACTTAAAGGCCTATAATGTAAATCTCTGTACATCAGTCTGATTTCATCAAGCATTGGAGTAGATGGTACCGTGCCAAGATCAAAGAACTGCCAGAGCCCCTCAGAAGAAGGGTTGTTGAGACTTATAAGTCTGGTGAACCAATTTCAAGCTGTTTAAAACCCACCTGTACAGATTTGGTCTAAACTGGATGTCAGCAAGGAAGAAGCTTCTTATAATAGAATGTCAAGTTTGTCATCCAATGCCTCCACAAGGAACAGGAGTAATGTGGCCACAAAACCTCATGTTTGATGAAAACCAAACATTTGAGAAAAATAACCTCATACCAACTGAAAAAACTGAGGTGGAGGTGTTGTGGTGGAAAAGTCATTGTCTAAAGCAATTTATTGCAAACCAAAACAGAAACACAACAATCTACATTACAGCAAAGATTACACAAGAGCATATACAACAACACTAAAAAAGTGTTGCCATCATGTTTTTAACATGCAAACCCAATACTGAAAGCATCATTTACAATTTGATGAATTTTAGTTAAAAATATATAACTTTTGAAATAAACGTGCAAATGCATAACAAAATAAAAACTTGTCATGTGATCATAAAACTACAAAAGGCCTTTAAGATAAAAGTGTACTGTAAATCTGTAAATAAATGTTGTTTTTCTAAGTTTTTCTAACAAAAAGATTATTGGATTGCATTTTATAAGAAAATATTATTGTAGTTTTTTTTCTAAGTTTAATTCAGTGTGCTTGCTATTGAAATTGCTTGTGAAATTTATTAGCAATTTCTGAATAGTAACTACAGTGATTTGGATGACTAATATATACAATTATTAACATATCATTTAGCTTTTATAATCTGTATGGCCAAATGTATGTGTAATTTACAGGTTCAGCTATTCCAGTCATTTTTGTGAAGACAAGTTTTCGCAACCAAGCAATTAGAGGCTTTATGGGAAAAGCACCAACAATCAGTTAAATACAATACTGTAACTAATATGATGCACTCTTAAAAATGCTGGGTTAAATACAACCCAGTGCTGGGTAAAGACTTTGGATAAGCTTTTGCATAACATGCTTGTTAGAGAATCATTTTTAGTCTTGATTGCAAGTTTCACCAGTGAAATCAGCTTTTTAGATGGAATTTCTATCGTATTTTTGATACCCATATTAAAGGCAGAGTAAGTGATTTCTGGTAGCCAATGTTGATATTTGAAATCACCACCCTGCCTTTAAAGGATCATAATAATATGAGACAAGAATAAGACGCATGTAAGATGCCCCTTTGTCATTAGACATTTCTACAGGATTTTTTCAAATTCCCATTGTAATCTTTCTTTGTACCAAAACTTGGTCTGTTGGAATAATGTCTTTGTACTGGACAGTTAAATGAAATCTCTGTAAAACTTTACAATAAGGTTCCATTAGTTAATGTATTAACTAACATGAAATAAACAATACTTTTATTACAGTATTGATTCATCTTTGTTAATGTTAATTACAGTCGCTCATTGTTGGTTCATATTAATTCACAGTGCATTAACTAATGTTAACAAGCACGACTTTTGATTTTAATAATGCATTATTAAATGTTGACATTAAGATGAATAAATGCTAGAAGTATTGTTCATGCTTAGTTCATGTTAACTATAGTAGTTAACTAATGAACCTTATTGTAAAGTGTTACCGAAATCCCACAGGAAATGATATAAGTCTTAATAGTCATATTGGGACCTATGTGTTCTAAAATAATATTTTTGTCATTTTTTGTCGGAAAATTCCCATTAGGATCAAGCATGGTTCTAAGAAGGATTATTTGACCAGTAATGACAATGAAGCATGTAGACATTGCGTTCATTTTTTTCTGACAATTCAGTATGAAAAACAAACACTTTTTGGATCAATATAGACAAATAGTCTTTGTTGTGCTGTGATGGGATTTTCCAGGACAGAGAGACTGGCCAGAAATATCATGGATGATCTTGGAGATCATGACATCGTGGTGCTGTGTGTGCTGAAGGGAGGTTATCAGTTCTGCGCTGACCTGGTGGACTGCATCAAAGTCCTGTGCCGACACTCCAACAAGACCCTTCCCATGAGGGTGGACTTCATCCGGCTCAAGAGCTACCTGGTGAGCACCCATGGAGTTTAGTGTTTTTGAACTCAATATTTCTGATTTTCTTCCATGGATGTCGTTTTTCCATTTTCCTCAGAATTTGAATGTAGAGCAAATTTAAAATGATTTTCCTAACATGCTAAAAGAACATGAAACTGCTTAGATCATGTGATGAATCACAAGTTTCTTTCACACTCGTGCACGTGGGCACAAATATTTTCTTTTACAAATTCCACTTTGTTTGTGATTTTCTCAGCATGCCTTCATGGTCATAATGAGTCTTGGCTTTCTTGCATGCAAATTGCTGTGTGAAGCCAGACATGCAACCAAACCTGATCGAGAAACATTTCTGATTGTTATCAGTGTTTGTGCTGCTTCATATTTTTGTGGAAACCATGATGATACAGTTTTTTAAGTTCCTTTGATTAATAGCAAGTTAAAAAGGATCAATAAGTCACTAAAGTGTCTGCAAAGGCCTAGAGTAAAATAGTATATCAAAAAATATATTAGTTTAATATGTTATGTTTAATAAGTGGCATATTTTTGTCAGTTTTAGTGGACTTTGTTCTGATTAACGGGTTAGTTCACTCCAAAGTGAAAATTCTGTCATTAATTACTCACCCTCATGCCGTTCCAAACCCGTAATACCTTCGTTAATCTTCGGAACACAAATTAAGATATTTTTGATGAAATGTGAGAGCTCTCAGACCGTGCATAGACAGCAACGCAACTGTAATGTTCCCAAGTCCAGAAACGTAGTAAGGATATCGGTAAAACAGTCCATGTGACATCAGTGGCTCAACTTCAGTTTTGAGAAGCTACGAGAATACTTTTTGAGCGCAAAGAAAACAAAAATAACATAATTTATT
>NW_015650326.1:925654-957547 GCF_001515625.1 Sinocyclocheilus rhinocerous
CCCCCGAGTTACGTCTTCTGCCATTTTGGAGAGTACCCAAGAGCGTAATCGACGTAATCAGCGTTGTGTACGTTCGGGGGAGAAAACGCGCACATGAACGTAATCTGCGTTGTTTACGCTTAGGGGAAAGCGTGCGTATGCGTTGTGATACTCTCCAAAATGGCGGAAGACGTAACTTTAAAAAGTAATGCGTTACTTTACTAGTTACTTGGAAAAAAGTAATCTGATTACGTAACTCGCGTTACTTGTAATGCGTTACCCCCAACACTGGTCCTTACTACGTTTCTGGACTTGGGAACATTTCAGTTGCGTTGCTGTCTATGCACAGTCTGAGAGCTCTCACATTTCATCAAAAGTATCTTAATTTGTGTTCCGAAGATGAACGAAGGTGTTACCTTTGGATCAACATGAGGGTGAGTAATTAATGACAGAATTTTCATTTTGGGGTGAACTATCCCTTTAATGAAATGTGACTGTTGATGCGTGTTGTCTGTATTTGATGTATTTAGTCAACAGAGGGCGTTGTGACTTTATATTCGTCACGCTCTGTATCTCAGCTCAGCCTAGAGATTGTGAAGTCTGTCATCAGCTTTGAGGCTCTGCTGACATTTTTCAACTAAAGCCTATGTTTGTTGAGCCCAGGTGGATCTAGGATAACTGGCATTTATTGTACGCTAAATCACTTTGTCTGGAAAGCATCCACTTAATTTAATAATAATAGTTTTGACACTAGATTGATCTAATGTCTTGGCTCATTTATAGTAGATAGTAAGTCTTTCCAGACGCATTGGTCGAAGTAAATATGTACTAAATGTCATTTTTTCCTTTGTATTTTCATTTTGATTAGTTTTTTTTTTCCTTACGATGAAACAGTAAAATATAATACTTGATTTCACTCCAGAATGACCAGTCAACTCAAGATCTTCACATAGAAGGAGCAGAGAACCTGTCTGTGCTGAGTGGAAAGGTAAAGATATTCTCAGCCGCCTTATGAAACCTGGCCATATAATGTCAATATGCAAAAAAAAAATATTTTTCTTTTCTTATGTTTTCCTTATGAGAAATATAATGATTTTTTTTTTTTTTTTTAAGTTTTTGACTTTGTGGTGAAATGTGACCTGGACATGTTTTTTGAGATTCGCCTTTTGAATTGTATTTAAATGAACTAGGCATAATTTGCTAGTTAGGAGCACTGTGAGAGAATGTCATTTTTACTCTTTTGTGTTTTAAAGTTTTTGAAAGGTAAATGCTTAAAGTTGACTCGTCTGTTTCTGTGGAATACACAGTTTTACAGGTCAAATGTTCACATGCAAGACATGCAAAAGACACACACACTGATACAAACAAATACACACACACACACACACACAGAGACACATCATAGCATTCTATTCCCATTCATATAATTTCTGTAGACATATCCGTGAACTATTTTTATTTGACTTAAACACTATAATCTAGAGACAATAACGAAGCAAAACAAGTAAAAAGAGTTATTGTAAAAAAAAGTCATTGTGATGACTAATTTAAATATGCATCTATTTTCTTTTTCTGTATTCTTTCACAAATATTATCGTGCCATTTTACAAATTTCCCTTCATTAAAACCATTTTATAATAATTATACTATTATGTATGTAATTGCATTAATTTTATTTAACGGTTCCTATATTTTTTCTAAATTCTTTAATTGTATTATTAACTCTAATTATAATGGATTTTAAGTTCAGTTCCTCTCTTCAGTTCCTGGTTAAGTGCAGTGATTCTGAATATGTGTGTCTTGTGATAGACATGACTGCATCATGCCATTTTACAAATTTCCCTTCATTAAAACCATTTTATAATAATTATACTATTATGTCTATATAATTGCATTAATTTTATTTAACGGTTCCTATATTTTTTCTAAATTCTTTAATTGTATTATTAACTCTAATTATAATGGATTTTAAGTTCAGTTCCTCTCTTCAGTTCCTGGTTAAGTGCAGTGATTCTGAATATGTGTGTCTTGTGATAGACATGACTGAGAGGTTAGAGTTTGTCAAAGGTTTATGATGTCTAATTCTTCAGTAAGAGGATTGATCTGCTCCGTTGCTCAGGTAATTGGATTTCCCCAGCAGAGCTCAGGATTGTGATACAGTGAAACACACACAGTTCTTTAGTAAAAGATCTTTTGTCTTGTTATTTCCCCCTGAATATGAATTCTCTCTGTTTTTAACTGGGAAATAAAGCAGTTTTTTTCTGTTTGTTTGGTGGTCTACGCACAATAATAAATAGATTTTATACAAATTTTCTTTGTTTTTTGTTAGAAAAAAAAATGCATCCAGTCTAGCTCATGGGTAAATCTAATGAAAACAGGACATGCTTTACCCCAAAAGAAATTATATTAAAAATATTTAAGCACAAATTCTCATTAGTACAATACATCCAGATGGTTTACTTCCAAGTCATTTTTGTAATTCCTATCATTGCCAGTGCTGGATCTCATTACTGTAATTCACTTTTGCCCTTTTCCCACCATTATACTGACCTAGTCTGAGTACTGTGCTAATTTTGCGTTGTTGTTTGACTATGCGAGTTATTTTTATGCAAGTATGTTGTGATGTTGATATATCCTGAGCGTTCAGTGTCTCATCTTTTTTGTGTTTCTTTACATGTCCTGAAGAACGTCCTGATTGTGGAGGTACGTCTGCTGTCTGTCTGGATAAACTCACTCCCTCGATCACTTTAATATCCTTTCAGATGCTTTATTCTTCTGCTTACTGCCCCGCTCTCTCAATATGCTTGAACATTACAGAGGTCAGTCAATCATGTACCATTTTGTGCCTCTATTTATTCAAGCAAAAAAGCTGCATTTATTCCACGTCGCTTAGAAGCAGGATGATTGTTTTTAGTCGTGACTGTCATTTTTGCAAACTTTCCGCTTTTAATGATGCCATACGTTCACTACATTTAGCTTTGATTTGTTGTTAAATAATAAGTTAGCTTAATACATTTTATTTTTCTTTGTTTACAGTCTGATCCAGCTACAAAAGTGCAACAGTACAATATTAACATTTCTCTAAAAATAGCGGGGCCTACGTTAAATATATTTGCATGTGTAAAAATTCTATAATATGTGACCCTGGACCACAAAACCAGTCATAAGGGTCAATTTTTCGAAATTGAGATTTATAGATCATCTGAAAGCTGAATGAATAAGCTTTCCATTGATGGAAAAGGATTTGTTAGGATCGGACAATATTTGGCAGAGATACAACTATTTGAAAATCTGGAATCTGAGGGTGCAAAACAATTAGAATATTGAGAAAATCGCCTTTAAAGTTGTGGTCCAGGGTCACATATAATACTTTTATTCAACAACGATGCATTAAATCGATCAAAAGTGACGGTAAAGGCTCTTACAATGTTACAAAGGATTTTTATTCCAAATAAATGCTGTTCTTTGGAACTTTCGATTCATCAAAGAATCCTGGAAAATGTAAATATTAAATATTAAGCAGCACAATTGTTTTCAACAATGATAATATAATAGTAATTGTGAAATATCACTATTTTGTTCTGTATTTTTGAATAAAATAAATGCAGCATTGGTGAACATAAGAGACAAAAGAGATTTTTTTTTATGTTTCAAAAACAAACAAAAAAAAGCTTACTGAGCCCAAACTTTTGTCCTGAATAACTTAACATAACATAACAACATAACATAATGCTTTTTGCAATTATATAAATGAATTAAACTTATTGTTGATGTTTTTTGTATCTTATGGTTGAAAACATAGTACATTACAGTGAACTCCAGCATTCTAGTGTTTATTTCGTGCCTCTGAGATGTGATGATTTCATGCAATGCCAAGATGACTTAGATTCTGTCAGGTGGGCTTCTTATGCTGATAGTGTGTGACAGCCTTCATCTCAGCGTCCTTCTTCCCACAGGCCATCGTGGACACTGGAAAGACCATGAAGACTCTGCTGGATCACGTTGAAGCCTTCAGCCCTAAGATGATCAAAGTAGCTGGGTGAGTCCACAGACTGATAGACTAGTTCAGACCTGAGCTCTGTGTTTGTGGAGTCACCTTCTTTAGCCAGTCAGTACAGTAGGACTGTGTGTGTGTGTGCTGATATGTGGATATTTTTGATAAAGACATGCATTAAATCGATCAAAAGTGACGGTAAAGGCTCTTACAATGTTACAAAGGATTTTTATTCCAAATAAATGCTGTTCTTTTGAACTTTCGATTCATCAAAGAATCCTGGAAAATGTAAATATGAAATATTAAGCAGCACAATTGTTTTCAACAATGATAATATAATAGTAATTGTGAAATATCACTATTTTGTTCTGTATTTTTGAATAAAATAAATGCAGCATTGGTGAACATAAGAGACAAAAGAGATTTTTTTTTATGTTTCAAAAACATTAAAAAAAAGCTTACTGAGCCCAAACTTTTGTCCTGAATAACTTAACATAACATAACAACATAACATAATGCTTTTTGCAATTATATAAATGAATTAAACTTATTGTTGATGTTTTTTGTATCTTATGGTTGAAAACATAGTACATTACAGTGAACTCCAGCATTCTAGTGTTTATTTCGTGCCTCTGAGATGTGATGATTTCATGCAATGCCAAGATGACTTAGATTCTGTCAGGTGGGCTTCTTATGCTGATAGTGTGTGACAGCCTTCATCTCAGCGTCCTTCTTCCCACAGGCCATCGTGGACACTGGAAAGACCATGAAGACTCTGCTGGATCACGTTGAAGCCTTCAGCCCTAAGATGATCAAAGTAGCTGGGTGAGTCCACAGACTGATAGACTAGTTCAGACCTGAGCTCTGTGTTTGTGGAGTCACCTTCTTTAGCCAGTCAGTACAGTAGGACTGTGTGTGTGTGTGCTGATATGTGGATATTTTTGATAAAGACTTGCACATATCGAGTGTTTTCTGGGCCTTGTTTTGTATCTGTCACAGTTTGCTGGTGAAACGGGTGCCCAGTGGTACAGGATATCTGCCCGACTGTAAGTGATGATTACATACTCTACTGCATACTACATCTAAATATCTGTCTTATAAAGCACATTTTAATGCCTTATTCTACATGACCATATTTTAGGTCCCTTAATCCACCTCATACCTAAATTTAACAACTACCTTACTAACTATTAATAAGCAGCAAATTAGCAATTTATTGAGGCAAAAGTTGTAGTTAATAGTGAGAATTGGACTTTTAAATAAAGAGTGACCTAATAGACTTTTAACCCTATAAAGCCTACTGTATAATATTTTATACACAAAGACGTCTAAATTAGGAATATGATCAAACTGCTGGAAAACCTGTACACAATCTACTCTGAGCCTTCTTTGTAAAAATGTCCACCTTAAGGTTGTGGTTCACATGTGGTTTTGCTGTGAAATCTTTACTGATTTTAATAAAGTAAATGTAAGAATAACTTATATAGACATATTTCAAGATTAACACTTACTGTCTGAAGCAACTTAAATGATTATCCATACATCAATTTTTAGAAAATTCATGTTAAAATGTTAAAATCAGGCAATATCTCAGTTGAATTGCATTGCATTGCATGGTTTGCCTCAATAAAAACTACAGAGATTTGAACATAAATATAAGCTTTTAAATATCTTAATGAAAGAGATATTATTGGGAGATACAGAGCAACAACTGATATTTATATGCATTTTATGTAAAGATTTGGCTATACTGTTATAAGATCTCATTGAAATTCATCTTACTTTTTGTCCATATAAATGTCTGCACCAAGTTGCATATTTTTGAATCGAACTCCTTGAATTTCTCCTTGAATATGAGCTCCATATTCTCACTATATGATACTACACGAGCCATAAAAGCCTAGTGTATCAAACATTCAGCAAAAGTTTTTTTTTAGATAGTTTTTTAAACTGTTCCATTAAAATAAAATATTATTATTATACTAATATTTCATGTCAGGCTTTTCAGGGTTAAGAGCTCTGTTGCCTGAGTTTTGTTTCCCACAAAAATATTAGTATGAAAAACACAGATTAACATTTCCATGTCATTCATATGTGATATTTGTTACAGATGTTGGATTTGAGATCCCCAATCGTTTTGTGGTCGGCTATGCCTTGGATTACAACGAATACTTCCGAGATCTCAATGTAAGAGCCACTTTATCAACATTGTTAACTGTTGCACTGACTGAATTTGACATCTTGATAGGTTGATTCAGGCTATAAAAGTGTACTCAAATGTTGTTTTTCACTTCTGTCAAAGAGCATTTTAAAAACTTCATGTGAGAATATCCCCAGACGAAGGACTCGCCCCGTGTGTCTACATATTCCAAAGTCTGGACACGACAACTGGTGTGAGATCAGCGGCTCGAGCGCTCCGAGACATGTGCAGAACTTCTCTTTGAAGCATGAGTTTGTTTGCTAGAACTGCAGTGGCGTATAACTGAGCCGAGCCTGTAATGTCTACCCAAAGCGTGAAATGACAGACAGCATTAGCACTGCGAGAATTAGGGAGGAACAGTCTCTCTGCAGCTGCACAGTTGTCCATTTGTCTCCATTTGGAGGGCCGGTTGCTAGGGGTAAGTGAGCTGTTGTGAAAAATGACACCCACTTCAGAGAATGCCCTGGGCTGTTCAATTCAATTATCCAACAATCTAGTATCTATCTCTCACATGCATAAATCATAAACAGTAGCGCCGTTCTGAAATCTAGTGAGCTGCCTACATAGACAGCATTGTCACACTCACAACATGATGTCTGTAGGCACGATGCAGAAAAAGTCAATCAAACAGTAATATTGTGAAGTATTATTTCAATTAAAAAAAAAAATTTTTTTCTTGTTTTTTTTTATTATTTATGTCATCATGCTGAATTTTCAGCATCATTACTCCAGTCTTCAGTGTCACATGATCCTTCAGAAGTCATTCTAATATGCTGATTTGCTGCTCAAGAAACTTAGTTTTATTATTATCAATGTTGAAAACAGTTGTGCCTAATATTTTTGTGTGAAAAACGTGGTGTATTTTTCAGGATTCTTTGATAAACAGAAAGGTCAGAAGAACAGCTTTTAATTAAAACAGATTTTTTTTGTAGCAATGCAAGTCTTTGCTGCCACTTTTGATCAATTTAATGTGTCCTTGCTGAATAAAAGTATTCATTTCTTTTAACCAAAATGCATAAAATAAAATACATAGCTAGCGTGCAATAAAATGGACAAAAATACATTAAAAATGGGCCCCACATATATTTAAAAAACTTTTGTAGCAATATAAAAGTATTTACTGTTACTTTTGATCAGTCTGATGCTTCCTTGCTGAATACAATTTTTTTATTCAGGAAATCAAAAATCTTACAGACCCCAAACTTTTTAAAAGGTAATGTAATTAAATCATAAAAATGCAAAATACTTTTAAAATAAAAATGATCAAAATAAAACACTTGGTAAAAAGAGTAATATTTTATTAATATATTATATTTGTTTAACTCTATGTGATTTGACCATTAACTGACATTTGATGTGTTAAATAATGTAAATATTACTCGGGGGATCTTCAAGTAAAAAATAAGGGGTTCAGTTAACAAAAAAGTTTGGAAATCTCTGAACTATCATATCAGTACTCAGTTCAGTCTAATTAAAGTTGTAGATTATTTTACAAATTTTTGTATTTTTATGCTTATAGACCCTTTTTCAGTTAGTAAACATTGTGACGTTTTTTATGGGCGGAGTTTAGCTTCATTAACGCTAGCTAGCAAGTTTTGTTTGCTTGTCTTTTAACAATGACTGGAGAAAATGCGATTTTATCTGAATATGTAATGTCACTCACTGTCTGGGACCCCAATTGTTATTTGAAAATGTTAACTTTAAAGGGTTAGTTCACCCACAAATGAAAATTCTGTCATTAATGAAACTGAAGGCATATAAATCTTTAGATGCCTATAACTATGTACTAACAGTGGTAATCAAGCCTGCTTGGAATCTGCTGATATTTCTGTTTAATTTCTGTTTTCATCTAGCTATCTTTGTACATCACTGCACTTGTGATGTGTTTAGGGTCCTATTGAATGGCTTACTGTGATCCTTCTCTCGTTCTCACAGCACATCTGTGTGATCAGTGACAGAGGGAAACAGAAATACAAGATCTGAAGAAGATGCTCTCACTCGTACATGAGTATCTGAAGGCTGACTGGAGGATGGAAGGTGTCCGTGGATCTCACACAATGTGTTATCAAACACAAGATCTCCTGTTCTCCTCGCCTTCGAAATGGACTGGTTTCACTGGTTAGAAATGCAGTACTGGGTTACAACTGACTGAATACCACATGTACCCTATGCATAGAGAAGTAAGCAGAAATAGCACACTAACATACTACTCTCACTGTAATATATATGTTAGTATGCTATTTAGTCATTAAAGGGATAGTTGAACAAATGTTTCATTGGTTTGGAATGACATGAGGGTGAGAAAATGATGACAGAATTTCCATTTTTGGGTGAACTGTCCCTTTAAGACTAAGTGTGTCTCATTTTAACAAGTGGCCTGGCTGTCATTACGATGCAAATATTAATTGTGTACCATTCAATAATGGAAAGCTGTTTACTTACACTGTTAATTATAAATTCTTCACTTTCAATTATTCACCAGCAGAAGCTATAATATGGGAACTACAGCTAAAGAAATTGTTGGCCAACTTTTGTGGAAGTTTACAATTATGTGAATGTTTATACATTTTATAACATTTCCATGTAACAGCATTAAAATTTTATGCATTTGTATTTGTCACTTGCGTCATTTTTGTTTATTCAGTATTGGACAATAGAGATGAAAGCCTGCTTGTTTGGTTATGGCTCATTTGCTGTGGTATTGTTACTTCAGAAGACGACTCAAACATGCCACACACCTGTACACACACACACAATGGGATGAAGTGGAACAGAGTTTGCCTGGGTTTGTGTTATATAACTGCGTCTGTTGCTCATTGTTTCTCTGCCCAGCCTCTTCTGCTCGTCTGACGGCTGCTTGTGTTCAGCGCAGGTGAATTATGTGGTGCGTTTCTGTCAGATATAACGTACAGTTTCAGGTGTACCTGTGGTGAAAGCGCCCTAAAGTCATGCACAACAGGTATGACAGTAATATCAGGTTCATATTTGTCACTATACTCTTTAGAAAACTCTGATGTTGGCTTGACAAAGCATTGTCTGATTTAAAAAAAACAAGTTTAAAAGGCTTTGATGTTGAAAGCTTGTATAGTTATACCTTTCATCATTTGAATGCTTTAACCCTCATAATGCATTCAGGGCCGTTTTGACCCGGAAGAGATGCATAAAGTTTTTTTTTTTTTTTTTCTTTAGTTACACATTTCATGTACAGGTCACTTTGGACTCGTATATGTAAAAATACTAAATGTAAAATTATCTATGAAGTTATTAGTCCCAGAAAACTTTTGTAAAATATATTTCCCCATGTTTCACACTCTTTCGGAGCTGAATTTTGTGAATTCATGAATATGTTTGCCTATTGTCAAACTATTGCAGCATGAAAAATTGATTATTTAGTTTATGAAAGTAAAATGAATGTTTTGTTTGAAAACTTTTCAGAATTATATTTGCTGTTTTGATGTTTTTTTTAGAAATACATATGTAGGTTTCATACATTTGTACTGTTTTTGATCAATCATGAGGTTTTTTTTTTTGTTTGTTTTTAATTTAAATTTAATTATTGAATTTAATGATTGAACAATTCCATTCATTCCAATACTGGTAATTCTCAGATTATATGTCCTTATAACTTCTGTACAATTATATATTCATCTGAAATTTCCTATTAATGTTGAGAAAAATATGTATGTATTTTGCAGCAGGTTTTTGGTGAGGTTCATGTGTAGTTTGAAATTTAAAATTTCTCAATTTTTCAATTAAAGGGGTCATATGATGTTGCTAAAAAGAACATTGTTTTGTGTATTTGGTGTAATGAAATGTGTTTATGCGGTTTAAGGTTCCTCAAGTGTGGCTGACTCTTAACTTTTATAAAGAATATCTCTTTGGATTTGAGACTTTAGTCTTTGCAACTTTACAGATCTTCTTTATGCACCAAGAGCTTGTAACACTTCAAAGAGAAAGGAATAATTGAAATCGCATCAAATGACCCCTTTAAGAAAAAAGGGGAAATGCAGTAATAGCATGGTAAATCATAGTAACATTCAATCCTTTGGAAGTTGCTGATCAGATACAATATGGTTTTAATCGAAAAGAAAATTAAGTTACAAGTGTTTTATAAAATAACGATTGCTGAGTTTGGTGGATGTAGCTTGAAAATTTGTTACAGTCAAAAAAGGATTTCGTTGTTTTGAGAAGAACTTGTACAATAACAGTGCTCTGTCATTTTGTCAAGCCAACATAATGAATTGTCATTTTGATGCTGATTAGCAATTGAACAAAATTGCTGACCTAAATTATAGAAACATGGAACTAAATATAAATATCAAGAACCTAATTAGGAATTTGGCCACAATTTGCCTTTAGAGCAGCTTTAATAACCAATAAAGATTTACAAATATGTAGAAAGTGATAGGAGAAGCCATGAACACCTTTTGTCTTCATTGTGGTGTTCATGAAATTGACTCGTGTGTGTGGAGACAATTTCATCCTGAAATTTGGGAATGTTATAAGTGGTTAGTGTTTGCACCCTGATGTACATGGTCCTGTTAAATGACTTGATATTTCTTGGCCATTAAAACCCCTCATTAGACCTAATGACTCCCACAGGACTGCTGTCCATGTCATTAGGGATTTCCAGCGTGTTTAACAGATGGCAACAGACTTTGTGAGATAAAGGCATCCTTTGACTTGTCAAAAACAAGCATGAAATTAAGTCTTTAATGAGTCCTATCAAGATATGTAGCTTGTTCATTGCTCAGGGCTCTAGAGTACTTTGCCTGAGAGTCCTGCTAAAATTATTTGTTTACTGCTGTTTTGTTCATACTTTGAATTTGAACAAAATCCTAACCACTTTTACTTATATTTGATCTGCACAGAAAGAAAAAAAATCCTAAATGCATCCTACTTTATAAATCAAAGTGCATCTTAAATTCAAGTGAACATGTGCAATTCAATATATTAATTCAATTAATTTCAGTACTGTAATTATCACAAAGCAGTTGCTCATTTGCTAATTCAATAACATTAATGCATGTTGTTTTTATGTTTACATTTAAATAAACAATGTTTGATTATTTTTATAACTAGTATATAGTGCAAAATGTTTGTATGCGTGCTCTTCATTTGGCGTATGCATAAGAACACTTTCACATAGGTTTTTGCCTTTATAAATCCCGATTGGTTCCTCAATTTTAATGTGCAATTTAGGATCAAATCTGATTTTATAAATCAGATTTTTAAATTTTTTTTTTTACTTGAGTTAAAAAAAATGCCCAACATTTTTAATACAAAGGGCAAAAATCAACTTGATTGAGGGTCGTTGGACAAAAGTAAATGCTGCATTATATTCAGCTGAGCTCTTTTGAGTTGGACATAGCAGCTACATGTACTCACTTTTTCTTCAGAAAATTTGCAACAGACTGACACATTTTGCCGTTTTTGAAACAGATAAATCTGTCTTTGAACTCCATGTTCATTTGAAAGCCTATAATTGACAGATCACTTTAATAGCTGACACGTACTGTACTACTAATTTCAAATCAACCTATTGTGATTCATCTTTGGCACTGCATTTGATGAAATTATTTATTTCAACATCAAAGAGTCTACCCCCTGAAGGCTATGTACACCAGTTTGCTCTTAATGCAACTCATTCTGACTGCAGAATTGCTGGAGGAGCTTCCTGTCGTAACCAGTCTCACAGTTCCTCAATGTTCCCAATGCAAAGCGAGTGCAAACCAGTGCCTACGTGATCCAAAATGTATAGAGTAAGCTAAAAATGAATTAAAATCAGGCAAAACCTAGTGAACTGCCTATAGAAAGCATTTTAGGGCATCATAGGCATATTCACATCACAGAGACTGTGCCAAAAAGCCGGAAGCATATTCATGCGGTCTTCTAAGACGCTTTCTTTTGGCCCAGAGTTTCATACCATTCTCATCCTTTACCATACAGAGATACTACAGTATCAGGCAATACTATTATCTGTTATGTGACCATGAGGAACTAGTAAAAGCTAAAATAAGCATTAACGGTCAACTCCTACTTTGTGTCCAATCTCAAGGGGATTGGAAGGGGGGAGATCAAAAGGGGAAGTCGTGGCCCAATGGTTAGAGAGTCGGACTCGTAACCCAAAGGTTGCGGGTTCGAGTCTCGTACCGGCAGGGATTGTAGGTGGGGGGAGTGAATGTACAGTGCTCTCTCCCACCTTCAATACCACGACTGAGGTGCCCTTGAGCAAGGCACTGAACCCCCAACTGCTCCCCGGGCGCCGCAGCATAAATGGCTGCCCACTGCTCCGGGTGTGTGTTCACGGTGTGTGTGTGTTCACTGCTGTGTGTGTGCACTTTGGATGGGTTAAATGCAGAGCACTAATTCCAAGTATGGGTCACCATACTTGGCCACATGTCACGTCACTAAAATCTCCACCCAAATTAAAGTAGACTACCACCATTGGCAAAGTTGGTTTCAAGGATGTGAGTCATGGCATATTTTATGCTCTCATCATGTTTAAGGCAGTGAGTTTCCTGTTACAGTGGTGTGTAAGTGGTGCATTTCTGCAATGTGTCTGGCCTCTAATTTAAAGTTAGACAATGTATTGTGTATTCAACTGGCTCTGCTGGAGGTTGGAGGATTCTCTGTCTAGACTGGACACTTCAGGAAATGACAAAAATAATTGATGTTGCCTCCTGGAATGTCTGATAGCTATGCAGAGAGGCAAAAGAACAGGCCAAAATTCAACGAACAGACTGTAAATATGTATCTTCTTTCAGTCTAAAATCCCTCACTAACCTTGACTGTGCAAAATTGATCATGTAAAGCAATCTTGATCATGTAAAGCCTGCAGTAAACCTGTAACGTCTGCTGTGTACTAGGACAAAACAGAACTGTAGATCAAAAACCAGGTTTACATTGGTAATATATTCTAATATACAGTATATAATTTATTCTAAAAAGGATCCCCGCCAAAAAAAGATGCTTTAAAGCTCAAATACGACTTTAGAGTAACAATATAGACAATAACTCTGAAGATTTGTGCTATTACTTTTCTAAACAGTCAGATGTATGATTTTTGCCTGACAGTTCAATAAAACAACATGCATTCAGATGGGCCCCACATATTTCTAAGGACCAGATTATCATACAGACTTGGGCTCTTTTGACCTGGGTAGTAAGCAGGGCCAGGCCAAGCAGCTGGATAGCAACACACTACGAACTGCTCAGAACACCTTAGCAACCATATGGCAGTGCCACATGGCAAGCAAGCCCCCCACACACTGTAAACATATGGATTCTCATCTACATGGCTTTCACAAAACCAAGAAAGGAAAAAAAAGGAGCACACAAAAGCAGCATGAATCTGTTGTCCTGATGTTTTAGTTTTGTTCTCATGATTTGCCTGTTAAATAAAAGTGGGGCATTGATAGAGTGAGTGGACATTCACAATAGAAAATGGGCGGCGCCGTCGAGCCTTATTCATACACCTGACATATGACTCCTGCATTTAAATAGCAAGAGGGAGTTCCAGTGTGCTGTGAAAACAAAGCGGCCCTCTCTCTGTTTGGCTGTTTAACCAGAGTTTTTGTTGGGTTTGTTCACTATTTCCAAGCACAGGCCCTCTCTGAGGTGAATATGAAGTGATCTGCTGTGTGTAGCCTATAAGTGAGGTTGAAGAAACTGTAGTAAACGAAGATGTGACCTTCCACAATATCATAAAGGGCAGATTAATCTGAGTATGATTAGTAATCTAATCTCTGTGGCAGTCACTCATAATGTCTAAAACACACAATCTTTCTTTTCCGCATTGTTTAAACTGAATTAGAATAGACTCCCTCTAAACAAAGATGGACACTGTTCCTGTTATAACTGGCAGGCGTATTTCCAAGTTGGTCACAAGAAGGACATGCAGCTGACTGACATTCTTCTTGGGATGGCTACTTCCTGAGAAACAGTCTGCCGCGGCTTGAGCTCCATTTCAGATGCGACTGCAGAGAGAGAGGAATTCCCTGGGCTGGGAAGTATTGTGAAGTCCCTGGTCAGGACGACCTCGGAACAAAGGCCACCCAATCCCTGAAACAGGTGGCCCCTTCGGCTGGCCGTGAATGAAAGGAACATTTGTGCGCGCCTCTAGAAACTCAACACTTTTCACAGGGCTCTCTTTTCAAGTTATCGCCCGCTCTCTCTTTCTGTCTTTGTGTTTCTGAATATATACAATGACTTATTTCCAACTAACTGATCCAATAATTTTTTTTTCTAATTAAATTTGTAAGTCTCAAAATATCTATCTATCTATCTATCTATCTATAGTATCTGTCTGTCTACACACGAAACTACATATTATGTACTTATACATTATTCACTAAGTACTACAGTATTATTTTGAGCTGTATTCTATTCAAGACAATACAAATAATACAAACAAAAGTAATGGTTCAAACATGTGCACTACACAAAAACTATATATTATGCGCGCACACACATACATGTGTATTTCACTAGTTATGTATAGTTAAAGGGTTAGTTCACCCAAAAATGAAAATTCTGTCATTAATTACTCACCCTGGTGTTGTTCCAAACCCGTAAGACCTTCGTTCATCTTCGGAACACAATTTAAGATATTTTTCATGAAATATGAGGGCTCTCTGACCCTCCCATAGACAGCAAGGTAACTACCACGTTCAAGGTCCAGAAAAGTACCAAGATGATCGACAAAGTAGTCCGTGTGACATCAGTGGTCCAACTGTAGAGTTATGAAGCTACGAGAATACTTTTTTGCGCAAAGAAAACAAAAATAACGACTTTATTCCACATTTTCGTCTCTACTGCGTCGTTTGTGGACGCGCGGTCACGACAGTATCATGACGCGACCGTGTGGCGGCGCTGACCCAGATCCGGCATAATGACGTCATCACGCCGGATCTGGGTCAGCGCGGGCGCCGCCACACGCTCTCGTCATGATACTGTCGCGTAATGATATCTTGTAGGGCTGCACGATAAATCGCATGCGATATTTAACACGCATCTTGTCAGTAAAGCCATTCTGTAATCAGCGGTAAATCTCCATCACGTGCGGGTAAAGAACCGAGTTTACTGACAAGATGCGCGTTAAATATCGCGTGCGATTTATCGTGCAGCCCTAATATCTTGGTACTTTTCTGGTCCTTGAACGTGGTAGTTACCTTGCTGTCTATGGTAGGGTCAGAGAGCCCTCATATTTCATCAAAAATATCTTAAATATAGTTGCGTTCTCTTCCCTCAGTCGTACTACAGTATTCTTCAGAGCTGTATTTTTCCATGTATAGTTTAATACTCAGAAGTATTAATCTATATATGAAAAAATACTAACTAAAATAATATTGTAGAACAATATACAAAATGAATTGTGCATATCACTTATAGGCCTGGTTTCATAGACAGGGCTTAGGTTAAAGCCAGGATTAGGCCATAGTTCAAATAGGACATTTAAGTACCTTTTATTAACACCCCTTAGAAAATAACATTACTCGTGTGCATCTTGAGACAAAACGTATGTCAGTGCAAGTTTCTTTCAGGTAAAA
Source organism: Sinocyclocheilus rhinocerous (assembly GCF_001515625.1). Classification (NCBI taxonomy): domain Eukaryota; kingdom Metazoa; phylum Chordata; class Actinopteri; order Cypriniformes; family Cyprinidae; genus Sinocyclocheilus; species Sinocyclocheilus rhinocerous. The sequence continues at coordinate 941,379 of NW_015650326.1, forward strand.
CAGTCCAGGCATGCATTTTAGTCTGGGATTAGGCTTAAGCCTTGTCTGTGAAACCGGGGGATATTCTGCTAAATACTGACACTGACTTAAGTATACTGGGATGGCAAAGAGATGATGGATGCAGTGTGAAGCTCTGTCAGATTGTGAGCATAGCAGCCGCTCCTCTTGCGTCCGCATTGTGGGGCAAAATATCGCGTGCGATTTATCGTGCAGCCCTAATATCTTGGTACTTTTCTGGTCCTTGAACGTGGTAGTTACCTTGCTGTCTATGGTAGGGTCAGAGAGCCCTCATATTTCATCAAAAATATCTTAAATATAGTTGCGTTCTCTTCCCTCAGTCGTACTACAGTATTCTTCAGAGCTGTATTTTTCCATGTATAGTTTAATACTCAGAAGTATTAATCTATATATGAAAAAATACTAACTAAAATAATATTGTAGAACAATATACAAAATGAATTGTGCATATCACTTATAGGCCTGGTTTCATAGACAGGGCTTAGGTTAAAGCCAGGATTAGGCCATAGTTCAATTAGGACATTTAAGTACCTTTTATTAACACCCCTTAGAAAATAACATTACTCGTGTGCATCTTGAGACAAAACATATGTCAGTGCAAGTTTCTTTCAGGTAAAACAGCCCAGGCATGCATTTTAGTCTGGGATTAGGCTTAAGCCTTGTCTGTGAAACCGGGGGATATTCTGCTAAATACTGACACTGATTTAAGTATACTGGGATGGCAAAGAGATGATGGATGCAGTGTGAAGCTCTGTCAGATTGTGAGCATAGCAGCCGCTCCTCTTGCGTCCGCATTGTGGGGCACAGTGTGTGTGCGCAGACATTCCACAGCCACTGCCAATCGCATGCCAAAACTGCCCGACCCTGCTTTGAACCAGGCCAACATGTGACTCCAGTAATCCAGACAAACAGTTGTATTTGCGCGCGCGCGAGAGAGAGAGAGAGAGAGAGAGAGAGAGAAAGAGAAAGAGAGAGAGAGCATGCAAAAGTTTGGGGGATTTTGTCCATAGACAAAATTATGTAATTATCCTAGATTATAGTTGTCCATGCAACTGATGCAACTGTTGACAGACGTATATAACTGAAAAGTATGATCTATTGGTCAAGAATAATATTATAATGTAGACAGACTGTCTGGAGTATCTATACATAAAATATGGCTTTATTTTTGTCTTATGATGTTAGGAAAACCTATATGGGATAAGCCATAAATAACAAATATTTAAAAGTGTCCAGTTATGTAGATTTTAGGTTTCTTTGTATTGTCTGGTCAAACTGTGTCACAGGGTGAGATATAAACAACAGCACTGTCTATTTTTTTGTGTTTAGAGACAAAACGTCCGAACAAGACGTTCCATCCCACACCATTGCTCCATTTGTTCTGGTAGCATATGACAACTAAACAAAGATGGGAGGAGAACATACATCCCCACGGGCCCAGAGTCTGTTGACTTTAACCCTCATCTTCTGTTTGAGGTCTGATCATAAAACATATTATATTTGAAGTATTGGGTTGATACTTCTTGACTTTTACTAGAACTGATTATAAACAAACTTTCAGTTTTCAACATGCATCAGCAAGTGTTCCAGAGACCCCAAGTAAACATGAATAAATTGCTATGAATTTGTACTAAGATTCTCTTGTTTGTGTACACAATGTAGTGGTTCAGTTTCAGTATTTATTTTATTTTATTTTTTATTTTATTTTAAAGTGTGTGTGTTTTTTTAAAAATTTCAGTTCCCAAACTGCCTCCAAACTGAAAACTTGCTATATATTGAATAAAAAAAAACAAACAAACAAAATGTTATATGTTAGCTAAAATAAGTTTTAAAATATAAAACTTATTTTATTTCAGCCAGTTGCCAAAGCAACATTTCTAATTTTTATTGAGTTTAATGTGATGTAGTAAAATGAAAATCAAACTAAAAAAATAAATAAATAAAAACTATAAGACATATTTAAAAAAAACAAACAAACATAATATAAATACAAAATAAAACACAACAAAATTTGCTAAAATGTTAAGTGAAATTAAAATAAAAACTGGAAATATGAAAATAAAAGCTAATTCAAATTATTAGTGAAAACTATAATGGTATCTCTGATACTAAGATTGAATGGATAACAACAATCACATTTCTAAAAAGTCTGTCTACTTTGTTGCATTACAGTAGGTTAATGCTTCAATAATATAAAACAATATTGTTCACAAAAACGCTAGCTGTGTTAAGAAACTGAGGAGTGAAAAATACAAATAAAATTGTAGAGTTTTTAAAAAAAAAAGGGACTTAATAGAGATAACAGATTGTTTGGAGAAAATAGTATTTGCAACAACGCAAATCATTGGCTGAAATTTAAACGTGAAGTGTTAGGAAGAATCTGATTGGATGTAGAGAAAGGGTGGCGTTTCCAAGGATCCCGAGTGCGCTCGAGTCCCGATCCTGCGAGTGCCGTACGCGCGTGTGCGTCGAGTCGGACCGGGGAATAGGAAAACTTTCGTGCTGTTTTTATCCATCAAAAACCCTCGGATTGAGGACAAGACACGGACCTATCCTGTCGCTTAATGGGTGTTTTGGTGCGCAATGGACGTTTTCAGCGTTACATCAGCGCTTTATTCCCAACAGGTAGGTGCTGGCTAGCCATTACAATACCAGTTAGCCTTTACTTTGTTTTGCTAGCTACTCATGCTAACCAGAGCCCAAGGTTTTATATATCACTCAAAACGCTCCAACTTCGCCCAACACGCGACGGGCTTCAAGTGTTTGCTCGTCAAAACGAAGTTTGACACTTTTAAAGTGTATGCAAATACAGTCGGTTGTGTTTGAGTACACGACATCAATTCACCGCAGAAAGTTTCCAGGGCTGTTAGCCGCTCACACACCAGTTGAGTCTGACCACACCACACCAAACCTCTCCGCTTACAATCCGATTGGGCTCTCTGTCCCGGGTTATCATTTTATTTTAACAAGATTAAACTTGTCTAATTAGCGCGTGTGTTTGATACCTCACAGTGTGATACCTCTGAGATTTTAATGAAGAAAATGTGAGGCACACGGGAGAGACTCACGTTTTGCTGGAATAAGCGATCTTTAGGGCGTTTATATTGGCCGAAGTCTATTGGTTATTACGGTTAACGGGGTTACTACGAGGCACCTGTCAAAAAAGAAACCAGAACAAATTGGAAACCGCGTCAAAACGTGTTTAGATATCTGAATGTGTGCAGAGAACTGTGAAATTGATTGCAAATAGGGATATGCCGGTATCAAATTTTCATGTTGCGATTAATTGCTAATGCTTTTATTACGGTATACGGTATTATCACGATATTGAAATTAAGTTAAAAAAAGTGCTGTCATAATACAGTATCCAGAGCATCTCTCACATGTTCCGCCATGTGCTTCTGGTCCGCTCTTGTTTACATCAGAGTGCGCACGTCTTTCACGCAGCATACAGCCGTGTTGTGCATTTTGACCAGTTTATGGGAAAATTATTCTTAAAATGCATTCAAAATTCTGAATAATTTGTAATATATAATTATTCACGGTATTTAGAAGTGCCCACGATAACAATATCGTGCATATTCATTACCGTGATATATCGCATTACCGAATACCGGCACAAGTCTAATTGCAAATGTAATGTAATTTCGCTCTGAAGATTAAAAATGGATGTTTCACTTAAAACAAACAAACAAACTCTAGTAAAACCAAAGTGTTGTCAAAAATATAAACATAAAATTAAAGTGATATGATAATGTTGAATAGAATTGGTTTTTAGTAAATAAATGTTTCTGAAGGTTTTTGCAGTTTATTAATATAGGCTTTTTTGTTTGATCCTCCAGGGTCTTTTACCCAAACATGTGGAAAACCAAATCCAGTTGGATGTTGAAGTGTGATCTTGGAGCTGATTTGAGGAGATTTCTCTAGATGTGGGCTGCAGTGGTGAAATGATGGCGACACATTGGAGGAATTCAGGCGATGAGGAGGAGCTGGATTATGCCGGCGCATCTCCGCACTGCGAGGTGAGACCCGTGGTTTATCCTACTGGATGCTTATAGAAGGAAAAGCCCCGCTGGTGGGTCACAATGGAGTTGGATCATTGATCATCATGACCTTTTGGGTTACCAGCCCAGATCTGTGACTCTAACCAATAGGCTAATACCAATTGTGGGCCGACTGAGATGATCTGTCATCCATAAATGTTTCTAACCAGTCATGAATTATTGTTTCTATTGAAAATTGTGTAAGTTTGAATCCAGCACATGTCATTTTCAATGAACCGGTCTCTTTCACTGATTAAAACTCAACTTGTCACAAATACAGAAAGACATTTTTTGGGCATATTTTCATTTTTGGTGGCTTAATATGAGCAATATTTCACACTAATGTTGGAACGTGTGGCACTGGTGTGCAGGAGAAAATCTTTATACTTTATACTTTTGATCAGTGCAATAAGTCACATATCGATGCTTTGCCAAAGCAATTGTGTAAGACACAACAGAGGTCTTTTATGTTATTATAAGAAGTGTAAATATATTTCCGGTTCATTATAGGGCCTTTCGCACCGCAGGAACCTTTTCATAGTACCAGAACTAATTGTGGAACTACCCACTTTTTGGCGTTTTCGCACCGCCGGAACTGGGAGCGATTTTAGTACCGGACTGCCTTTTTCGAGAACCAAATTAGCTCCTACTCCGGAGCAGGGTTTAACCAGCACAACTGGTACTAATCATGACGTAAGTAGACATTGATTGGCCAAACGCGTATGAAAACGCCCTCACCCGCCATGATTTAAAATGCCGTGTAAACATACTGTAAACATTGTCAACTTATTTCGCAAGTATGGAGAACAGCGATAGATGGACGGACGCTGAAGTGCAGGCACTTGTAGCAAATGTAGCACTGCCAGTTGTCGTTGGAGATTCTTAGTCCTCCTTTCCGTTCTTTCAATCGCTTTACGTATACGGCGACTTTCCATCTCCATTATTGTAAAACCCGCGAGACACAACAAAAACACAGCTCCGATCACAGCGTCCTCCATCCTCCTCTTGTTATTGTTGTTTTTCTTTGTTTTCGTTGTTGAACGCCGCGCACAAATGACGTCGCTGTCGACCGGTTCTTAGTACACACTGTCGGTGCGAATGCAACCCTTTAAATAGTACTGGGAAATAGTTCGCGCAAAATCGTCCCAGTACTTTAGTACTGTCCATTTAGTTCTGGAACTAAAGCGGTGCGAAAGGCCCTTATGATACTGTAGTGGGACGTGTTTGACCGCCAAAGTGGAATTAATGGGAAAACATGTTCTGACTAACAGAATTCAGTTGGAAGAATCTCGGCAGTAACATGTTGTTCAGGTCACAAGATTGAATTAATTTGTGCTGTTGTGCGGCCTGTTGTTGTTTTCACTGACTGTGTGGAATGCAGTGTACAAGCTGTGCTGTTTCCTTTTCCAGATCTGCTCATTATTCCTGAATGCCAGCTGTGAATGTAATGCCTTACCCCTGCTCTCATATTGAATAATTTTTTTTTCAAAGTTCTCTTATGTGGTATTATCCATACATTGCAGTAGCTACTTTGTTTGATGGTTGTATCGCTGAGGTTTAGTTTATAGCCACGTGTGTTGAACCTGTTTTCTAATGTGGCGAGTTTGCATATCAAAATCAGTCTTTTGTCCAGACTGGTGTTTGTCTAGAAAGTGTTTTGATTCTTGATGAACTCTGTTGTTGTCCTGCAAACATGACCCATGTGTTGCTTGTGCATTTTGGCACAAAACCGGTCTGGCTTTTTCCACTTTTTCACAGCCTGGAGATTATTTGCTGTCTGAAATTCCTTTGTTGTTCAAGAGAAACATGAAGGACTGTAATCTGCAATCATAAGTGTGTGCTGCAGAAGAAATGAAATTCTTTGGATGCTCTTGAAGGAAATTCCCTGGCAGGTGAGGAGCATCCGTTTATCTGCGCGTGAGCTGTGGGGGAAGCGCACACAGTCAGATCGCAGTGCATCTACAACGCAAACAGCTGGTGTGAAACCTCTTCCTTTAAACACATGGTCAATGTGGGGACTAGGGCTGGGTATCGATTCAGATGTTCCAATTCGATTCGATTTCGATTTTCAAGCTCTCAATTCGATTCGATTTCGATTTTCTATTCGATTTCGATTTTCGATTCGATTTGACTATATGAATGAATATAGATTTAATACAAATCCTACATTTATAAAAAATGAACAGTGAACATAAGATTACAAATGGTTAATTAATAGGAAATTAAGAGCCACAAACCTGTATATTAAACACTTTTTATTTTAGGTACACTTGGGTACAATAAAACAAAACCCCACTATATATTTCAAATGCATACAATGAATAGACAGAATTTTGATGCAAGATGAAAAACTGATGCTGAAAATTGGACAAGTCAGAACAGTCGCATGCCTTGATCAAACAGGATCAGGTTATTTTATGTTTAAGACAAAACAAACATAAAATCTCACAGAATTAGCTGTAACATGGAGGCTGCAAGCCTATGAACGGTGTAGGAAAACTAATACTGGCTTTTGGGTGATAGTTCAAAAAAAGTTACTTCTGAATTACGGGTGTTAATTCAACACCACTAATTGTACAGTGTAATTGCCATAATCATTATGACAGTCGTCTACACCATAATCATCATTACCAAAGTAAATAACTGTTTTATAGGCAGCCTCTAACATTTAAGTACACTTGAAAAGGAACGTAGATGAACTCCTTACATTTAAATGCAGCTGGTCCGTCCAGTGGCCGATGATTCTGTACTCAGCCGACCTGTTTGTTATCTGATATTGGTAGATGTCGTAGCGTCCAGGGGCGTCTCCGTTTTCATTAAACACAACTAGGGTCTTTGCACTTCCTGTCCGAAGAGATAAAACAACATTATGATTTTCGTATCTTGTGAAATCCTGAATCAGACGATCTCAGCTACATAATCTCCCATGGCCAAGATGAATCAGTAAACACATCAGACATTACTTGAGACATAAAAACATCAGGATTTCTGCATAAACAAAGTATGCATAATGCTCCAGATCCATTCAACCAACAAGATGAATAAATTACAATCAGATAAGCTAAAAATGAAATTAGTGTCATATTCTGAACAAAACAATTGAGTGAACTGCTAACAAAGCATAAGAGGATCTTCTTCATTTGTTATCTGTTATTATACAAAATCATTCCATCATTATGAAGCCCTGGTGAGTTTTCTCGGGCCTACAGGAATCGTCTCAGATTAGCAATTTCAGTGGCATACAGAGCAGCTCGTGAGGAGGGAGAGTTTGTATCAAATGAGTGCCTCTCGAGATAGGGAATCATGCATTATTAAAACACCTGCATACAGTCAGCCGTGGAGTGGGCCTGGAGGATTCCACAGGAAATGCTGCTTGCTGTTACGACACACCTCGAGCAACAAAATAATCAGATTACTCATTCAGAGTCGCACGCTCTGCACACACATTATCTTTTAAGATGCGACCGCATGCCAGGCAACGATTCCAAACGAGCCAATTCACTGACAAGGTTAGAGCTCACAAATAAAGTTAAAGGACTGATCAAATAAAGTCAATAGCACAAGTTACTTTAGGTGACATTTTTGCGGACTGTGGCATGGTGATGGTCAATTTTCACAATTTAGTGTACTGTATTTGTATGACAAAAACTGCATTTTTACAGCCGAAAAGAAAAAAATTATTACTACTAACTATGAGTGTTTATTTTAGTTTTTCTTATCAAAAAAACTAATCAAAACTATTTAAAAAAACTAAACAAACACCACAACAAAAACAGAAGACAAAAACAAAACACACCAAAAAAACAAACAAACAAAAAAACAAAAGCAAAACACAATACAACAAAACAAAACATAACACAATAAAACACAAAACAAACACCACGAAAAAAAGCAAGCACCACTACAACAACATCAACAACAACAACAACAACAACACAACACAATACGAAACAAAAGCAGACAACACAAAAAACAGACCACAACAAAACAAAGAGCAAAACAACCCAATATAATACGAAACACAACAAAACAAGCACCGCAACCACGGCCCCGTTCTTCGTACGTTGCTAACTCAGTTAGCTGGATTTGATTGTTGATGATTTGGCATGATCTTGGATTGTTTGGTTCTTCCAAGCTCATCCCAGATTTGCTGTCATAGCAACAGGTCCGTAAGCTCAAACCTGCTCGGGAGCAGGCTTATTTCATATAAACAGGATTAGATCGCATCTTTTTAAGCAGAACTGATACTTAAAATCTGTCCGCTACCACCACTACTTTGTTACAAGAGTATCCTACTGATCCAGGGACAATAATTTAAAATAATAATCATTTAAAAATTAATTTAAAGATAATATAATAATGTTGTGTAGTCTTTAATACTGCAGACACAGCCAGTTTTACTCACTGAAAGATTTGTTCATCATAAAATTATTACTTCATAATTGTATTCGAGTCTTACACACATGCTATTCAGATAATGTAGAGTCGTGCATTAATTTGAGTGGTGACAGCTATTATGTTTGCGGAAATAAATATTGAAAAAAATCGATTCGTGGCCATTGAGAATCGATATTGAATCGACCACATTTTAAAAAACGATATATCGAAAAATCGATTTTTTTGCCCGGCCCTAGTGGGGACCATCTGAATGCTGACTCTGTCAAATAATATGTGCAATATTTCTTTTGCTGTGTAGTTGGGTACTATGGCTTTCACATTTCAGCATGGGTTGTGCTGACTTGGCCTTGAATAGGAAGGTTTGTTTAGTTTTTCTGTAAGATAAGTAGTAACACTGACCATCTTTTCTCCTGCTCTCAGTTTGAGCCGTGAGACATGGTCTGGATCTTATCCTGCGACTGTGAATGTGGTCACTGATTTGGTTTCGTTTTTCGTTTCGGTTTGTTTTGCTCAAATAAGCAGGGTTTTCCCATTTTAAAAGAAAGTGAAGTGGGCTAAATGGGAAAAGGTAATCGGGTGGTAGTGATTTATGTTGGGTATCGCTGTCCTGCTGTGATATTAGTTCACTCCCATGAATCAACATTTTTGTGCTCAGCTTGCCGAATCTTTCCACTGGCCTTCTGAATGAAGACCTTTGTATAAACCCCTGTCCACATTCTCGGCGGGTTGAAGGTCATCTATTTATAGCATCTGCCGATTTACACTCACATTAGCCCTCCCCTTTAATCTAATATTCAGCACTGTCTCTGTTTTTCTGCTGAAATAGAGTCAAGGGACGGGATGTCTCTCTTCTGCCAGTGGTAGGTCTGTCTTCATTAGGACTTTCTTTCATACTGAGTGATGAGGAAGGGAAACCTGCTGCCTGCATGTTGATTAGATGAGCCAAAAATTGTATCCGTGAATGGGAAGATTTAAGTCTGTTTTTTTAGCTTGGTGTTGGTTTCGCGTGGCTCAGCTGAACTTATGTTGATAGAAGACTAAAATGTGGAACTCTGCGTTAACACTGGTTTTTGAATAGTATTTTTTTTTCCTGTTTAGTTTGTTACTTAAGTGATTCATTTTATATTAATAGTCCTTGGTGTAAATAGTATTAGGTCATCGTGCTTGGCCTGTAGCGCTCCGTTACTCATTTTCTAAGTTTTAAAGCTCATGATGCATTAAGCTGCACAAGCTTTGGAATATCACAGGACTGTGACTGTTGCACTGTGCATTTTAATGGGGAAAGTTCAGACAAATATAAATTCTGTCATCATTTACTCACCCTCATGTTGTTCCAAACCTGTATGACTTGGTAAAAAAAAAAAAAAAAAAGTTTTGTTAATGCAACAAAACAAAAAAAAGTCAATAATTACAATTTTACTGGGTTCCAACCCTGCATTTGAAAAAAAAAAAAAAAAAAACCTTTAAATGAAGCCGCTTAGAAAATGTATATTGTGACCGGAACTGTCAAACTCTAAAAAAAGACAAAAAAAAAAGCACCCTAAAAGTGCTTTGGTATGTTGTCTTTAAGTTTGAGAATGTGTATATGTGGATGAGGTTTAAGTGGTTTGAATCTCAGTCTGTTTCATGTACAAATCTATTGTAAGGCTTCAGTAAATTGGACTGTTGTTTTGGAGGCTGAGCCTGTGGTCTTGATGGTTTTTAATTGTATGGGAAAACATTCTTCAGCTTGGAGGTTCATTAAAACATCACTTTTTGTGCTCCACAGAACAATGAAAGTCATAAAGGTTTGGAATAACAAAAAGGTGAGTAAATGTTGACAGAATGTTTGTTTTTTGAACTCTGGAAATCCCCACCTCTTCCCAGCTCAGAATGTACTGGACATGGGGAATACATTTTTGTGAAAAAGTAATGTTTTAGTCTCTCTGCATTTCTTGAATTCTCTTGTTGTCTTAAGTTGATAGGTCAGTACTTAAAGGGGGTCATATGATGCGATTTCAATTTTTCCTTTCTCTCCCGCCGCTGTTCACTCAAGCCGACCTCCGCTCACTCTAGCCCGCCGGCCGTTCCTCACTCTAGCCCGCCATGTGTGGCACTGTGTGTTTCGTTGTGAAAGCGAAACTACTTTGTTTGGCCACTTTTCAGACCGATGAGCTTTGTAAAAATCCGCGCGTTTCAGAAAGGCGGGGCATAGAGGAGAAACAATAATGTACAGTATGTGGAAAATAATGTTTTTTGAACCTTAAACCGCATAAACACATTTCATTACTCCAAATACACAAAATAATGTTCTTTTTAGCAACATCATATGACCCCTTTAATATTCATGGTATAAAACTATTTTAATAAGCATCATCCCATTGTTGTCCAAATGTTGACATAATTTCCTTGTGAAATGCATTTTGAGTAGACTAATGAGTTGGTTCTCTAACTTATTTTTTATGCGCTTATGACTAATGCTTCCTCCTACTACTTCACTGTTGGATAAATAACTAATTTTTATGCATTTATTGGTGTAAAAGTTGTATTGATTAAAATTGATTTAAACATAATCTGGATTAAAGAGATATTTAACCCAAAGTGAAATATGTGTCCTCATTTCCTCACCCTCATGTTATTCCAAACCTGTCTGACTTTTTCTTCTGCATGACTTAAAATAAGATATTTTGAAGAATGTTGGTAACCAAACAGTTTTGGTGACATTTGACTTCCATTATATGGACAAACAACACATTTTTATATTTCCCAAAAGAAAAAGTCATATAGGTTTGGAACAATGTGAGGGTGAGTAATGATGATGACAATTTTTATTTTTGGGTGGTCTGTCCCTTTAATTTAACTGGATGACTTGATTAATTTACAAGAAACAATGGATGAGTGTTTCAGCAATAAACACCTCATACCGAGCATGTTCTGGATGATAGTGATGGGTAGTTGACTCCAAAAGAGTCAATTCCTCGACTCTGAAGAGTCCTAGATTCGGCGTCGACTCCAGCACTGGAATCGGCACTGGAAACCACACTGCATTGTGATTATCTTTTTACACAGTACGGTATTACAATATTTTATACCATATTTACATTAAACGCAATTAATAATATTAAATGCATACTTCTGTATCAACCCTCTACGCACACCTTGGCAATATTATCGCCATTGGCTAGTACATTTTTTAGTCGCCAGACTTGATATACTATTTTACACACACACACACACAGACACACACACACACCAAAACGGCTTACACACACAGAAATTGATAGGCGGAATCGAAATTTTAATTTTACAAAAAGTATGCGATTCCTAACTTTAAGTATCCGATTCTGGAATTGGAATAGATTTTCGATTCCCAACCCTAATTTCAAGGTAATGCCATCTTTAAATTGGACTAATTTGGACAGTCACGCTAAATGTGAGTTGTTTTAATAAGGGGAATTTAAGGCATTGTGTCGGGGGAAAAATACATTCCTGCCCCAGTTTTGATGTAAAAGGTGGGAGTCGGAGTCAACTCTGAAAAACCTGGAATCGAACACCTCTACTGGATGATATATTTCAAGATTGTTTGAGTCTTGACTTGAGTTTACTGCCTAATAAATTTAGTTTGAAATATTATCTTCATAATGTGTCACAATAATCTTTAAAGGCACCTTAAAGGGCAAAAAATTTAATAATATGGAGCAGAAAGATGCACATGGTAGTAAGAGAGTCAGATATTTGTTTTAGCATTCCTAGCTTCTGACCCTTTTCCCTTTTTCAGCCCTGTTACTGATATGATTAACATAAGTCATATGATTTACTCCTGGGCCAGAAGGCAAAATAGATTCTCAATTCAATAAAGAACGACAAATTGATTCCAGCCACTGCTTCGTGCCTTAAAAGAACAGCATGCCAGACATGCTTAGTTCATTTAGAGTTTGTTCATTTACGACGAATAATCACTGACTCATGTAATGACAGAAAATACATTGTAGGGAAAGTATAATGTGTAGAAAGTATACTTTTACTATATTTTACTACAATAAACAGTTTGGTGCGAGCATGGCACACATTCTGGTTTGAGTTTTCTGAGTGGTTGTCATTGCTGATTTCTCCCAGTTTGCTGATGTCTCCCAGTTTCTTGTTTCAAGCCCGTAGGTGCTGCTTGTAGTCATGCTTGTCCTCTGGATGCACCTCTTGTGTGACGTGTCCAGATGAACACACTGCTATCATGACATGATGACTATAATGCTGAATTCCTGGAAGGACATCAGCCTGGGGAACTTATAGCTTTTCTAGCTGTTGCTTTCTAATAAAGAAACGCTACAGATTTCTGATGCTAGCCCAACCACCCTCCACACACCTCCAGCACAACAGGTGCATCTGTGCTCATCATGAATTATTTACAGGCTTATTGCATACCTTGAAAGAATTGCTGCTCCTCACTCTTCCAGAACAAAAGGATGGTGTGTATGGAGAGTATCACAGATATGAGAGCAGTATTGCTGCTTGGCTTTTGTCACAAGGCGTATCTGTACAATGTGGTTTGACATAACTGGCATTTTATACTATTGCTGTTCATCAGTGTATGAATATATCCAGGTAGGGCTGGAAAGACGCATGAACATAATAGGTGCAATCGTCATTGATTACATAAATATGATTTGCGTGAAATTTGTTAATGTGTTGCTCTGTTTATGTTCATCATTAGCAGTAGTCGCCTTCTATACAACACTATATATGGTAACTAATGGCAGAATATAGGCTGCGTTCACTCAAAACAATAGAATACGGTTCTTAGTCCCATATTTTGTGCTTAATGTGGTTGCGTTTATACATTTTGTTTCTTATAGTGTGACTATCTCACACTGTTACTTTACATTACATTATTTTACACGGTTTCATACACCTCATAATTTGTTATCTTGCTTTTCCCAAATCCATTTAATCAAGCATTGTATGAAAATAAGGAAAAACATAAGCATGTTAAAAGGAATGGTTAGTTAGGAATAACCCAAAAAAGTCATTATTTACTGAACCTTCACCAATGTTGCTTTAAATCTGTACATCAAGCTCCAATTAGGACAAGAAAAAACAATGTGAGTTTTATCCATAATCAGATATGATAAATTGATTTGTCTCTCCAGGTTTAACGTCACATGAGCCACCGCGATGCACCTGTTACAATATGTGGAATGTAAAATATTCTACAGCTGCCAGAAAAGATTATAAACAAATAACAACTTCAGTTCCGCATCAAGCTTTCATCTGGCCCCAGAAGATGTGGAATATAGTGGATAAGCCTGATGAACTGTTTATGAATTTTTTGTGCTTCTGCCCTGTTCATGTTGTGGTATTCATCAATGAACTTATTAAAATGTTACATGTATTTTTGATACCATCAACTCACTTGATACTTCCACATTTAAACATATTCTGGGATTCCCCTAACAGGATATGAGCACTGTTACCATTGGAGAGGAAAACACAGGCATGCCAAGCATTGTGGTTTGCGGTAGTGCCACTTTTAGTTACCCTGTATTCATCTGTCAGCAGTGCCTGTGAGCTGGACGGGTGGTTTGGGTGGTCTTCTGGAGTTCTAACCACATTATAAATTTAGATGATCCACATCGAATTAAGGACTCTCAACGTTGTTCTCTCTTGGTGTTACCAGTGCCAGTAGTACACACAGCCCACCTTCTGAGCCTCGAATTTGGAGTTCCTTTGCTTAGCTGGACGTCATCTGCTTGTCATTATTAATACCATATTCTGACGATGTGAATGTTATACCTTCATGAGCTGCAAAACCTGGATGCTGTACTTTTAAAAGCTCTAGTTGACAGTTGGGATAAATATTACACTTACAAAATATTGTTCCGACAGGGAGAAAGTTTAACTTGCAACATATTTTGACAAATGTTTTGTTCAGCTTTAACAACTAAATTAATCTGCAACACCACATGACAACATATGCCCATTTGAATTTTTTCCTCACATTCACAAACTCTTCCAGTTCCCTTTTGGGCAGGCTGAGATGTGGCCATTTAATTATGGGTGTTTTGCCACCTGTAGGTGTTAGTGGAGTATTTATTGGCTTGGTCTGTCACCATACCGTAAAGTGCAGGACTGTCTATGCTGAAGCTGCTTCCTGTCCATCTGTTTGGAGTAGCTAAGCCTTGCCCCTGTGTCCCAAAGTGATACCGCCGCATCCATTCTGCATGACTGAGCACTATTCCTGATTCGCATCCGGTTGGGATTGTGATCTCACATGAAAGACACACTAGCAATTTTGCCTGAATCTACATACACTGATTCTGAACATTAATTTCCATGACCAGGGAAAAGTTCCAGTTTCCTCTGAGGGCATGATCCCAAATAGATGTAATGTTTGTGTGAAATAGCCTACTTAATAATTAATGCTATCTTGTGTTGTCGTCCTGTAGGCTTTCTAGCTTGACACACTGTGAATGGATCCTGTCCGTCTGTGTGGCACAGCATGACTGCTGTCAAAATAATGCCGCTACTGGTATATGATATACTTAACCCAAAGATACAAAATAGAAGAAAGAGTTAAAACTGAACTCAATCTTGCTGCTCAAACTTGCTTGCTTTTTTTTGTGTGCTCCTTTTCCATTTTGCATTTGCTTGTACTTTTATTTTCAATACTTAAGTACGTTGAATATATATATAAAAAAATACTTTTTATACTTAAGTACAATAAATATCACACAGCCTACTTTAAAACTTTTACTCAAGTAATATTCTAAACGGTGACTTCAACTTCTACCAAAGTCATTTCTGGTAAGATATCTGTACTTTTACTTAATTAATTTGCTGCTCAAACTTGCTTGCTTTTTTTTTTGTGCTCCTTTTCCATTTTGCATTTGCTTGTACTTTTATTTTCAATACTTAAGTACGTTGAATATATATATATAAAAAAATACTTTTTATACTTAAGTACAATAAATATCACACAGCCTACTTTAAAACTTTTACTCAAGTAATATTCTAAACGGTGACTTCAACTTCTACCAAAGTCATTTCTGGTAAGATATCTGTACTTTTACTTAAAAGGTTACTCCACCCCAAAATGAAAATTTTGTCATTAATCACTTACCCCCATGTCGTTCCAAACCCGTAAAAGCTTCGGTCGTCTTCGGAACACAATTTAAGATATTTTGGATGAAAACCGGGAGGCTTGTGACTGTCCCATTGACTGCCAAGTAAATTACACTGTCAAGGTCCAGAAAAGTATGAAAGACATTGTTAGAATAGTCCATCTGCCATCAGTGGTTCAATCTGAATTGAATGAAGCGACGAGAACACTTTTTCTGTGCAAAGAAAACAAAAACAAAGACTTTATTCAACAATTTGTCTCCACTACGTCAGCGTAGCGCCATTTTGGAGAATATCTGCTGGACGCAAATAGCGTACGTTGTTCTGTGTCAGCCGCGCCACAAAGATACGCTGTTTTCGTGCAAATCAAAGCCTAGAAAACGTATCCTTGTGGCACGGCTGACATAGAACAACGTACGCTATTTGCATCCAGTGTAATTTGTAATTTATAGTGTAATTTACTTGGCAGTCAATGGGACAGTCACAAACCTCCCGGTTTTCATCCAAAATATCTTAAATTGTGTTCCGAAGACGAACGACGCTTTTAGGGGTTTGGAACGACATGGGGGTAAGTGATTAATGACAACATTTTCATTTTGGGGTGGAGTAACCCTTTAA
>NW_015650326.1:957986-959268 GCF_001515625.1 Sinocyclocheilus rhinocerous
ATTTACTTGGCAGTCAATGGGACAGTCACAAACCTCCCGGTTTTCATCCAAAATATCTTAAATTGTGTTCCGAAGACGAACGACGCTTTTACGGGTTTGGAACGACATGGGGGTAAGTGATTAATGACAACATTTTCATTTTGGGGTGGAGTAACCCTTTAAGCGTGGCTTTCAGGTACTTCATCCACCACGGGCTGATGAGCAAGTTTAGATTATTTTTGCCTTCTTTTTTTATTAAGGCTATATAAAAAGTGGTAAAGATGAAGTTAATGTGCATCGGGCATCAGTGCAAAAACTGCTGCTTCAGATTGTTTCACTAGAGTTAAAAATAATATGGTTCAAAAGTTAAATCATGGTAAGATTTTTTTAAATTTTTTTTATGTTTTTGAAAGTCAATTTAAAATGACCATTTTCTATTAATTTTTCTATTATCTTTTCAAATGTAATTTTCAGCAGCCATTACTCCAGTATTCAGTGTCACATGATGCTTCAGAAGTAATTCTAATATGCTAATTTAGTGCTTAAAAACATTTTTTATTATTATCAATGTCAATGTGCTGCTTAATATTTTTACGGAATATTTATGGAAACCATAAAATATTTTGATTTCAGGATTCTTTGATGAATAGAAAGTTCAAAAGAACAGCATTTAAAAAAAATAAATAAAGAAATAAATATTTATAACACTATAAATGTCTTTACAGTAACTTCTGATCAATTAAATACGTCCTTGCTGAATAAAAGTATTAATTTCTAGATCCCACACTTTTGAATAATACTATTGCACGTGTGTGCATGGTTTAATGTATATTCTTGTGGATGTTTTAAGCCAATTTTAGACAAAGGAAGCAACAGAAAAAAAATGTCCTAAAGATCTGTGAGCTGCTCTGGTGCTTCATAACTGCTGACATTATGACTTGTAGGGGCATTCAAAGAGTTAAAGCTTGTGTTTTGCTGTTATCTTATCACATCATCTTGGGTTTGTCATCTGCGAGGTCCCATTACTAGGGGAGGGATTTACCAGAGGCCTCACGATACGATATTATCACGATACAGTATTATTGCGATTTTAAATATATTGCGATATTCTGTGATCAGCCCTCTACGAACACCTTGGCAATTGAATCGCCATTGGCTAGTAAATTTTTTAGTTTACTCGCCAGACCGAGATATATATATATATGTGTGTGTGTGTATATATATATATATATATATATATACATGTTTGTATAAAAAATGGCACAGTTTTATAAATATCTGAAAGTACACTCTTAACATCAGT
>NW_015650326.1:960311-964618 GCF_001515625.1 Sinocyclocheilus rhinocerous
TTTTTGGACTAATTATCCAAATAATGTATAGTCCTACAAAGCTATTTTTATCAGAGCATATGAGCAGAGCATGGTGTCACTGAAGGTAGCATTATTTTCAACGTTGCCCAGTACAGCTGAACTAGCCTACACCATGTTACAGCACAGTAGCGCTACTGCAAACCGGAACAAGTAGGCCTATACTGCATAGAAATTTCCTGTCAGCGCGTTATTTGAGTGGACTTTGCTTTTTCCTACTTACATCCCCTCCTTGTTTACAAATCCGAAGTAAGTCCATACATCCGATTTAAATGCGAACGGGGCTTTCCTGATAAATTTCCGCGATGCCGCCCTCTATATTTTACTAACTTACTGCATTCTAAAGGTGACCCAGCTGACCTCACCAGAAAAAAACTCAACACCACCATCTAGTGGATTGTAAAGAAATAGATTTTATTATTCTACCAAATAGTATAATAAAAGATCGATACTTGGCGTCCGTGTATCGATACAGTATTGCTGCGGAAAATATCGCGATACTATGCTGTATCGATTTTCCCCCCACCCCTACCCATTACCTTTATGCCAGAAATCAGTCCAGTTTACAGCACTCCCTTCTTTACTGCACACTGCTGTCTAAAACGTCCTGCATTTATCTCTACTACTGCTCCGCAGTTCAAATATGAGTGCAGCATTCTGGAAATTGTCACAGCTCTTGACAGAAACCGGCTCCACAAGTTCACACAAGCTCTCAGATTTCATGTGCACTCACTGTGCTTCACACTTATTAACTCATTCCTCAAAGACTCCTCGTATCAGAATTTGGCACCCTTCGAACATATTCCAGCCACTCAAGGAACCTTAAGACTGCTTGTGTAGTAAACCAAAATAGACCAAAGCTCCATAGCCCGCTACACATCACTGTTGAGTCGATATTCCCTAGCACGCACCTGACAAAAGCTTAGGATGTTTCTTCCATTTCTTTCCAGCAGTTACCTCATCAGCCAGTCATGAGAGGGATAATGAAATTGCAGCCCCCC
Organism: Sinocyclocheilus rhinocerous; assembly: GCF_001515625.1. Classification (NCBI taxonomy): domain Eukaryota; kingdom Metazoa; phylum Chordata; class Actinopteri; order Cypriniformes; family Cyprinidae; genus Sinocyclocheilus; species Sinocyclocheilus rhinocerous. The sequence continues at coordinate 961,331 of NW_015650326.1, forward strand.
CTTTCATTGGAAACGTCTTGCAAACTTCAGCAGATGTTTTTGCTCAGTGTTGCACATGGGACTGCAGATGAACTTTTGGGCAATGTTGCTTGTTTCTTCAAACTAACTAAAGTTCACTTCATAGTGGAAAGTAGGGGTGTAAAGTCCACAAAAATGACGGTTCGGTATGTACCTCAGTTTTGAAGCCGCGGTTCTGTATGTTTTCGGTACAGCACAGGGACATTTTTATTTTTATTTTTCAGTAAACAGTGCTTTACTGAAAAAGCTATGGTTCTGGCTTTAAATAATAATAATAATAAAAAAATCAATACTGCTACAACCAGCTGCAAAACACTCTTCATACTCCACTTTATGATTTGGTATTTTAAATGAATTGCACTTTTATATGCAAAATGAAGAAAAATATGTTTTAGTCAGAATTATTGTGCTCTGTCTGTTTGACACACATACTTGTGTAAATTTCAGACATTTACAGATAAGGATACAAACATAAGATGCAAGTTATATGCTGAGGAATACATTTCTCAAATGCATTAAACAACATACACCTCTGACATGAGGGAAAGCTGCTTAGATTTGTGATTCAGTTTGAAGCACTTAATATTAGGGGTGTGCACAAATAGTCGAATATTCTAGTAAATGCAGGAAATCCATGATAAATTCTAAGAACACAAACTAAAAGTCCGTTATAACTAAATGAATGTCATCGTCTGCCTTGCGAAGTTTGGAAGTACTTTGATCAAAATGATCTTACTAAATGATCTTACAAAATGGAATTGCTTTTGATCAAATGAATCAGTGAAACTGAGTTATCATAATTCACCACCACAATGAGAAGTCACATGAAATCCAAACACCAGTCGACTGAGGAAAGACTGTTGTCCATCACTGCATTATCGACTGCAGGTAAGCACAGCTGTGAGCTGAGAAGAGAGCTTATCTAATAGCGAAATGATCTTGAGACATACTGTGTGCTTCCTTTTAAGTTTCCTCGAGGGAGAGTGCTTTAAGAACAGAAAACACAAAGCGCTGTAAGAAACTTTGCTTAGCACACATTAGGGCTGGGCGATATGTCAAAAATATCTTATCGATAATCGGCTTTAAAAATATCGCGATATCCGATAATATTGTCTATGTAAGCCTAGGGCTGGACAATAATTCAATATCAATATGTATCGCGATATAATTTTTTTCAATAACGGTGATGATTTTTAAACACATTTCCGATATTTCGATATACATTACCAGTGTTTCCCATACATTGATTTATTTGTGCCGTTTGACTTCGTTGCTTGAACACTTGATGATCATCTAATCAAAATAAAACCGCAGCGCTGAGTCTAGGAGAACTCACCGGTATCACACACACTCCGGACGCGTCGCGTTCGACTCGAGCAGCGGTCTAAAACAGTTTATTTAATCACCAAACAGACACAAGTTTACTTCAAGAATTAACAATTTGGCATGGATGAGTTTGAAGTTCGGTGTTTAAAAAACGGAGCAAACGGAAAGAGAAAGCGCAACCTATATTATAGCTCTATAAATGAAGCACACAGACTTTATTAGAGCCACAGAAAGACAAACGTTTTGCTGAAACTGGACAATACACAATTCATCATGTACATTAACAACAATTCGGGACCAATATAATGTAATTTAATGGAAAACTATGCGAATGGCGCTCTGTGGCGCGGCAGGATTTTCTGTCGGCTGCATTTAAATCCGTGTTTGAAGTTTCCCGCTCTGTTCAGCGTGCAGTATCACGTGTCTAAACAAATAGCACGTGCTGTCAGTGATTTCAACCACTAGAGGCCGCTCTCGCACTGTATAATGACAGCAGACCCTTCTCAGCCGCTCCAGCAATGGACGCAACCCTGAAAACTATCGGCATGGATTTTTGCTGATAACCGATTGTTCCAGCAATCAACTATCGGTGCCGATTAATCGGCAAAACCGATACATCGGTCGACCTCTAATTCATACAAACACGATTAAAGGGTTCATGAACTGCCTTTATTATTTTATACTGTTCTCTGAGGTCCACTTATAATCTTATCAAGATTTTTATATCAAAAATCATCATAATTTAGAAGTAATAGGCTTTTTCCTGTCCTTTTTTGACCCCCCTCATCGGAACGTTCTGTTTAAATAGGCGTGGCGATTGTAGACTCAGAAGTAAATGCCCACTGCTATGATTGGCTAACACTTGTGTATGTTTGACAGCCTACATCCTTCATAGATGAATGCTGCTGTGCGTTAAAATGCATAAATACTCAAACGCTCTGTAGTGACCTCTTAATAAAAACAGTTAAAATTTTTGTCATGCATTAAGCTGAAAGACTTTATTTTTAAGTCTATTTATTTTTATTATATGTATGTTTTTGTATATTTGTACATACATATATATATATATATATATATATATATATATAATTTTCTGCTTCTCGATTTCTGTATGCGCTTTTATTGTGATTTCAAAAGATTCAACTGCAAGAAGATGAAATAGAACTCACTTCTGCACTCGCGCGCTGTTTTCTGTGCTGCACACATGCACACACACAAAGTGCACGCACAAAAGTCGCCTCTTATATGCGCGAACACTGGACTGAGCTCTCTTTCTCGCATTCTTACACATTCGAATGGACAAATACACACAGAATTATATCAAAATATCCCATAAATACAATCGGTTATGTCTTAAGTGAACGTAAAGAGCTGAGAAAGAAAACAAGGGTGTATTGGATCCGTGCATTGACAGCAGCCGCTGCCGCCAGTCATCAATGTTAATTTAAAGAACAAAAGAAAAGAAAATCCCTCACTGATCTTGACTGAATCACTTTTGTAACCTCAGTTTATATTTTATTTGCCTGTTGTTCGGCGCTGACTACTGTAATGGCAACGTGCATCTGTGTATGCGATTATTTTGGAGATGCGTTCCAATATAATTTATCCTTATTTAGGGTATAGGCCTATTCTATTTTGATCTGCAGTTTAATAAAAGTTAAACAGAAAAAATACAAAAAGTAGCACTGCATGTGTTTCTGAATATTTATGTAAACAGACTGCATAATGATGAAAAACCACAAACATGACAGGTATAATTAAAATGTGCACTATCAGCGCACATTTCAGTGCAATATTTTTAAAGATTTTTTATACCGTGTATACAATATAATTATGTTTAATTAAGCTGATATATAGCACTATAAATTCTTAATTCATTTGCAACAAAACTATAAAGTTTTGTTGCAAACGGATGAAGACATTAGTAGGCTTCTCAGCTCGCCC
>NW_015650326.1:964941-968991 GCF_001515625.1 Sinocyclocheilus rhinocerous
TAATGTCTTCATCCGTTTGCAACAAAACTTTATAGTTTTGTTGCAAATGAATTAAGAATTTATAGTGCTATATCTCAGCTTAGTTAAACATAATTATATTGTATACACGGTTTTAAAAAATCTGTAAAAATATTACACGGAAATGTGCGCTGAAGGAATTTGCGTCTTTTAATTATACCTGTCATGCTTGTGGTTTTTCATCATTATACAGTCTGTTTAAATAAATATTCAGAAACACATGCAGTGCTACTTTTTGTCTTTTTTCTGTTTAACTTTTATTAAACTGCAGATCAAAATAGAATAGGCCTATACCCTAAATAAGGATAAATTATATTGGAACGCATCTCCAAAATAATCGCATACACAGATGCACGTTGCCATTACAGTAGTCAGCGCCGAACAACAGGCAAATAAAATATAAACTGAGGTTACAAAAGTGATTCAGTCAAGATCAGTGAGGGATTTTCTTTTCTTTCGTTCTTTAAATTAACATTAATGACTGGCGGCAGTGGCTGCTGTCAATGCACGAATCCAATACACCCTTGTTTTCTTTCTCAGCTCTTTACGCTCACTTAAGACATAACCGATTGTATTTATGGGATATTTTGATATAATTCTGTGTATTTGTCCATTCGAATGTGTAAGAACGCGAGAAAGACAGCTCAGTCCAGTGTTCGCGTATATAAGAGGCGGCTTTTGTACGTGCGTTTTGTGTGTGTGAGTGCGCAGCACAGAAAACAGCGTGCGAGTGCAGAAGTGAGTTCTATTTCGTCTTCTTGCAGTTGAATCTTTTGAAATCACAATAAAAGCGCATACAGAAATCGAGAAGCAGAATTGAAATGTATAATTTTATAACAAGTAATTTGATTCCTGACCTTATGCATCTGATCTGATTTCCGAAATTGGAATAGCTAGTTGAATCTAAATCACAATAAAAGCGCATACAGAAATCGAGAAGCAGAATTGAAATGTATAATTTTATAACAAGTAATTTGATTCCTGACCTTATGCATCTGATCTGATTTCCGAAATTGGAATAGCTTTTCGATGCCCAACCCTCCTACTAAATAATTTCGTTCTTGCATGCAAAAAGACGTGTATGGTGACTATGGGGATATGTAAAATATTTTTTACAACTTACTAGGTTTATCATGTCATTTCTTTTCCCAATAATCGTCTGTTACCTGACTATTGACATCGACATCGCAATACTTACGAGACATCGTCGATATACGATAATATTAGGCGCGTTTCCATTACAGATTTGCGCAAAACTTTGGCGATATTTTCTGAATGTCGATAAAAAAGTATTGCGAAATGACGGCGTTTCCATTAACCAATGTTATGCGGCTAAAATGTAACCTTTTGCCTCTCGCGATAAGTCATGGCAACGGATTTTGGTGGGATTTTGACGGATTTTGGCTATATTTATTCAAAGGAGGCTTATGCGTGTATCTTTACAGAAGCAGCAAAAAGAGCCGCTTCAGAAACGTGCGTGGCGCTGCTGGAATAAACCATAGACTGTATAAAAACATAAACACAAGCATTGAGTGGCCACAATCAGCTTCAGCTGCCGTATCAGAGCCACACTGCACCTCAGACGTGTGCAGTGTAAATTGTCTAAGCATTAATGGTAGGGAAAGCCCCTTATACTGGAGCGCGGCCACGTATGAAGTGTTTCTTGGAGGTTATAGTACATTGAAGAATGATCATATGACTTTTTACATACACCATGTGACCTGTAAATGCGAAAAAGCCGTTTCCATTGCAGTTTTGCGAATTATTCCTTTTTCGCATTGCCTGAAAAACCACCTCATGCGAGCGTAAAAACTTTTTTGCGATATATAGGAGTTTTTGTGAAATTGACACGTTTCCATTAGGCGTATTTTCAATTCGCAATTTCAATTTGCGCAATTTGAAGGGTAATGGAAACGCGCCTAATGGTCTGAATGTACAGATAAAACTGGCTCTGAATGAAGAATTAAGAGGAATGGGTGTAAAGGAAATGAATGCGTCTCAACATGTTTTCTGCTTAAAGCCACAGACATTAAAGACCGTTCACAGAACGCATTTTGGATTCCACTGCGCTGCTTTTCCATTGTTTTGTTTTTTTTATGTAAACGTGCGCCAGACACTCGTGTGCGTCTCGTCTTTTGCATACACGATGCGTTCTAAAAACAAGTGTTTTTCTTTTCTTTTCTTTCTTTTTTCTCGCGTTTTAAACGTAAAACGCATTCTGTGTTAATTTCCTGTATAGGCTAAACCATAAACTTATAAGACACCTGAACATATCCACATCACAAAATGTTTGAGAAAGTAAGCATGACGTAGGCTAAACATGACAAACAGAATATGGTTTCTAGCAGTGGTCATATGAGATTTGACAGATGGACATATGGCTCACCTTGTACCACGTAACAGAGGTGTAGTTCTGACAGTTTTTATGGAAAGTACAGTGCAAAGCTATGTCCTCTCTGCAACTTGCGGTGACGAAGGTGAGTTCATCGCTGCCAACTACTATATTAAGGGTCAACGCTAAAAACAGACATCACAGGTAAAAACACACTGCTGCGGAAAAAAATAAACAGCACAAAGCTTCTGACGTACGCTTAGCTTGTTTGGTTACTGGGTAGACAACTACAGATAAGGTAATAGGCTATAGCTACATCTGTCGTTACTGGAGTTTGCGTGAACAGGCTGATTTATACTGTTGCCGTTCTTGTTTTTTAAATTATAACAAATATCTAGGGGCCTTTTACACCCTTTATAATTAGGCCTAAGTAAACATTGAGTAAAAATAACGGGTAAAATAAAGAAAGCGAAATCTGACTCACCCAACACAATCAAGCGAATCATTATCGCACTGGTGAAATGTGTGATGCTCATTTCCTCCCAAGTTGGCTGCTTTCCACAGTTCTTGTGAGGAAACTCCTCAGAAAAAAAATATATGGGGGTTGAACAGTGCTCTTTAACACACGTTCATCCTGAACGTGGAAGGATTGTGATAAATTGCAACACATAAAGCTCATTGGGATAAAAAAAAAACGTGTAAATTGTTTTGACATTATATAAAATTAAGGGCTGAACATTTCCCCCTCACATATAAGTGAACAAAGAAGCATAGTATTTATAGTTCTGTGAAGCTGTTTCTTTGTAAAATGATTTTCGGTGAATTCGGATTTACAGAATGATGAGCTCTAATGGTTCACTCATCTTTCTAAGTGACACTGTCCAAAAACGACACCAATCTGTAAAGAGAGAGAGATACAAGAGAAAACGTACACTATGATTGGCCTGTCATTGCAATTATGCCCGCCTATTATGTTCTCATCATCACTGATTGGCTGATTACCCTATCAATGCAATAGTACTCGCCTGGTTAAACTATAGTGGAAATAAAATGGACCAACTGCGAAAGTTGTGTCCGAAATTCACTCATTCACTAATCCCTATATGGGGTTCTTACACCTTTTCCAAATTCAAATTCAAGCACTTTCAAGGTGCATTTTCAAGCTTTTCCAGCACTTTAAACTGTGGTAAATTACAGGTTTACACAGGGCCTACTTGAGTTCTTCACTTTAAATAAGATGTTATTGTGCTATTAAAAATCACCTGTCTGGATTGCATATAACACTGCATAATGTAAATAGCCAACATACAGTTTATAGTTGTTGTTTTTTTACAATTAAAAAAAAAATAATAAATAAAGAATTTACAGGGTATCTGCAGGATTTTTAAATTAACATTTAAGGCTTTTTAAGACCTGCACAAATAAAATAAATACTGTATGAGCGGGGTAGGGCAATGTCTATGGTAGCCTAACATATTAAACCATAAAATGACTGCAAAAACACATGATTTGCAAAATAGATTTTCAAATACAGATTTTCACAAATAAAGTTTTATAAAGTGACAAACCTCACATTTCAGACTTTAAACTATTTTTTTTAAATAAAGAAAAGGGATGAGTCAAAAGTATAAAGAATTATTTTGTTTTTCAGCGGCTATGGTGGCAGAAGATGAATTCGCATTTTTTAATAAGTGCTTCTG
>NW_015650326.1:969880-972115 GCF_001515625.1 Sinocyclocheilus rhinocerous
CTGTATCAGAGCCACACTGCACCGCAGACGTGTGCCGTGTAAATTGTCTAAGCATTAATGGTAGGGAAAGCCCCTTATACTGGAGCGCGGCCACGTATGAAGTGTTTCTTGGAGGTTATAGTACATTGAAGAATGATCATATGACTTTTTACATACGCCATGTGACCTGTAAATGCGAAAAAGCCGTTTCCATTGCAGTTTTGCGAATTAATCCTTTTTCGCATTGCCTGAAAAACCACCTCATGCGAGCGTAAACACTTTTTTGCGATATATGGCCGTTTTTGCGAAATTGACGCGTTTCCATTAGGCGTATTTTCAATTCGCAATTTCAATTTGCGCAATTTGAAGGGTAATGGAAACGCGCCTATTGTCATATCGCCCAACCCTAGCACACATTATCTTTGTGTCTCTCTGGAATGCCTGTGTCGGTGTTAGTTTTTATGGATCTTTTTCACATTTCTGTGTTTCTCAGCAGCGGAAGTCGTCATAGTTGGGTTAACTTGAATAGCAGTGAATGGGAGAGTACCACAAATATATTTTTTGCATTCCCATTTGCTCAAATAGCAAAAGAAAAACGCCACGATAGTGTTTTCAAGACTTTCAATAAAAGGAAAAAAATTGAGAGAGACTGATAACCATTCCTCCCATAGACGCTGCATTAGAAACACCCCCGCATTAGCGTTAACTGTTTTTTTGTAATTTGATGCAAAGGTGATATAATACAAAGAATAGTGTTATAAATGTAGATACATTGAAAAAATATATATATATGAAAATATGAAATATTCACAAATATGAAAAACTTTCGAGGATTTACGATGCTGATGACCGTTAAACTCGTCATTACAGTCTTGTGAAAAGGGTCCATTGTTATCAGACTGAAGAGCCAACTTTCACCCGAGCATGTGGATATTATTATAAACACAATAAACATAGTCCGACTCGAGTGTATGTATGTATGTTCTGTGCTGTGCTGTATTTTGCACGGTCCGCTTATATAAATATAACATAACATTGTTGTGTATAATGTCTAATCATAAGCTTTTTCAGAAAAGGTGACAAAAATAACGTCTTTCTCATTAAGTGTCATTTAAATAAACAAATATTCAAATATTCATTTTTTTATGAGCCCAAATATTCAAATAAAATATTTTAGAAAAATGCCCATCCCTACTTAATATAAAGCTTGTCTCATATTTAGGACAACTTATATCATGCACTTTTCTACAGTAGCTCACTCTGTGTCCTCCGTTATTTTTCAGATGTGTTTTGCCACATCAAAATACTGTATATCTGTATAAATGGTACGTCCAATCCAAGGGGGAGAACTTGAAGTTTCTAAATGCACAGAATATTTGCACATGCAGTCATTAAAACAATACTGTATTCGTTCAAAAAGGCTATATAACGAAAATTCTGGTACAAATACGCGTACCATTACACCCCTAGTAGAAAGCGAAGATGATAATCAGTTTGTCAGACAGTAATAATTATTAGTATTACTGTTATTATGTTCATATGTTTTTATTTTTGTATTCTAATAAAGTTATTGTGGCAAAAAAATAAAATAATTCTCTGCATATCGGTTGTAAGACACTTATAATCTGTATTAAAAATCAGTTGGTATGGTCCCTTCTTCATACAACATGGTCATGTATTTGTGAACCAGTTCGCGTTACCAGTTGTGGCGATTCATATGCCAGATTGTGTTTATGGAGAAAGAATATTTGATGTCTCACACCTCTTCTGGAAGAGGTTTGGCAGTAAAGGGTAGGGTGTGAATATCGGGTAGGTGTGAGGCTATAAATACTCAATAAACAGAGCAGTGCATGCCGGAAGCAGAATGCCCACTCTGGAAACGAAGAGCCATATGAAGCTCAAGGCCTCAGTAGGGATGTTCATTTCGGTTATTTTTCCTAACCGACAACCGACGCTCGTTAACCGATTGTTAACCGTTAACCGACAAGATTATTTTAAATTAGAATTGAATTAAATTAGAAAGGATAAGTGTCTATGACCTGTTAAAAATACTAACATTTGTTTCCCGGGGATTAATTTTACATGTGCAAAAAGCAACAAACAACAGAACGTGAGGATTCACCTGGTCATCATATCACATCATGCACCTGCAGCGCTTCTGCGAGCGGAGAAAAACATAATAAAGCTAGGCTATATATATATATATACATATATATATATATATATATATATATATATATATATATAAAAAAAATA
>NW_015650326.1:973931-990151 GCF_001515625.1 Sinocyclocheilus rhinocerous
CAAAACATTTTGTTTTACGTGGATATTGGAACGCGAGTGAAGTACATAATAAATAATAATTTGCCATTCAAATATATCGCGAATAAGGAAACATTTGATTTTGTGAGGAATGAGAGACGCAACGTTGGTTTCAGTTTCGTTTTAACCTAAATTAATTTGTTTTGGCTTGTCATTTATACTGCTATATGTTGCTATTCTTGTTCTTTTCTAAATACTGTTAATTGAAAGGTTTTGTTGTGGAGTGAGGGGAACTAAAATAGCCTAGCTATGTTTACAGTGTTTATTATAATGTTTGTAAACATTTCGCGTCGGCATTAGGCCTATTTCTGAATGAAATAATAAAATGCGACTTATACGTGACTTGTTTTTTTCCCCCCTAAAAAACTAATTTTTTAGACGCGTTGCGTATTTTAACCATGCAGCATACCGCTTTAAATATTTTGATAAATTACTGAAAAAATAAATAATTAAATGACTTTTTAAACCGTTTAACTGATTGTATTAATCGGTCAAAATTCTTACCGTCGGTCAACCGCTTAAATGGTTAAAATGAACATCCCTAGGCCTCAGACATCATCATGAGCAAATTACACAACTTGAGCCTTGTTAAAGTAAATAAAATAATAAATAAATTTTCATTTTCAGAAAAACAAACACATAAGGTTTTGTTGTGGAGTGAGGGGAACTAAAATAGCCTAGCTATGTTTACAGTGTTTATTATAATGTTTGTAAACATTTCGCGTCGGCATTAGGCCTATTTCTGAATGAAATAATAAAATGCGACTTATACGCGACTTGTTTTTTTTCCCCCTAAAAAACTAATTTTTTAGACGCGTTGCGTATTTTAACCATGCAGCAAACCGCTTTAAATATTTTGATAAATTACTGAAAAAATAAATAATTAAATGACTTTTTAAACCGTTTAACTGATTGTATTAATCGGTCAAAATTCTTACCGTCGGTTAACCGGTTAAATGGTTAAAATGAACATCCCTAGGCCTCAGACATCATCATGAGCAAATTACACAACTTGAGCCTTGTTAAAGTAAATAAAATAATAAATAAATTTTCATTTTCAGAAAAACAAACACATCCACAAACAAATAGATGAGATTTATTAATGCCAGCAAAACAAATTTGAACACTGAATCGTCCTGTGGGGGAACTGGTGTGTGGTTTCTGTTATCCTTAAATAAGCTCCTCAAGGAAATTAACTTCAGATGAGGCATAAAACATCACCCACACCCTGCAGACATGACATCAGGCTAGTCCTGACTCAACCTTCAGTGGGTGTTCCTCAGCATGAAGAGGAAAAAGTCAAGGATGATGGTGTCATAGCAGTTCTGATTCATCTTTGTGCTGATCCTGCTTTAGTTTGTTGACTTGGCTGTTTAAAATATTTACCTATACATCTATACAATCTATACAGAATTTGACTGTCAAATTGAATGTCTCAAATTTGTCCTTCTACCTCATGTGCAACAAGTTATGCCATTTCTGCGGGGTGTGGTTTGTCCACTGCTTCTGCTTATGAAAGCCAGCAGAGCTCTTGTTCAGTGCTTTCTTGCTCATAGAAGTGATTCACTGGTGTGAATGTCAGTGGCAATACGGCACGATCTGGACAGTCTGATCAGGATGAAACTGTCTGATCAGGGTTTTTTGCATTGATTTGGGTGGAATAATTACCAGTTGATGCACAAAAATTTCAGAAACTGAAAATATTAATTTAAAATACGAAGTTTTGGTTTTGGGTGAAATGGCTTTGAAATGTCTCAGGTGGAATATTTTGATGCCATACAATTATTAATTGAGTGTTGTTTTATTAACTGAATTTTGATCTGGACAGTCTGATCAGGATGAAACTGTCTGATCAGGGTTTTTTGCATTGATTTGGGTGGAATAATTACCAGTGATGCACAAAAATTTCAGAAACTGAAAATATTAATTTAAAATACGAAGTTTTGGTTTTGGGTGAAATGGCTTTGAAATGTCTCAGGTGGAATATTTTGATGCCATACAATTATTAATTGAGTGTTGTTTTATTAACTGAATTTAGTTAATTGATAGTTAAACACCATTTTCGGTTTTGGTTTAGTTTTTCAGCTAAATGAAAACTTTACTTTTGGTTTACAGTGTTTTGTTAAAAAAAATCATTATGGTACGTCACTAAAATTTACAGATTTCAGTCTTTCCTGTGTCATACAAGTTTAATTTCCTTTGGACCCCCCAGTCGATTTTATATGCAGAAAGAACTTTCAATGCGTTCTCCATCCAATTAATGTTTTCATATGATAAATTATTAATTTTATCATACATTTTTTAATTTAATAGTTTTAGTCCGCTGAAATCTGGATTTGTTGTACTGGGTGGCCATTCTTCTTCCTCATGATTTCATCTGTTTCTCTGTAGGATGTGGTGGATCAGGATGATTATTCAGGAGTGCTCTTTCAGCTGGAGGAAGAGCCATTTTCCTGGCCAGGCCCTAAGATGCTTCGTCTGCGTCGCACTTCACAAGGCTTCGGCTTCACTCTGCGTCACTTCATTGTGTACCCACCGGAGTCTGCGGTGAACTCCAATGTTAAGGTAGTGTGCACTACATTCACTGGGGTTTCATAGTATCTGCTTTCTATCATTAATATATTTTAATTCTGTATGTTTTGTATATTTTTAAACATACAAATTAATGTAGTTTTTTTGTTTGTTCTTCTAGGATGAAGACCACGTTCGTAGAGGTAAGTTATCACTTTTAGTAACATAAAACTAACTTAATGTATACTGTATACTGTGCACTATGCACTCTACCGTCTGGTGTATAAATTTTATAAGGTTATTTTGTAACCCAGTGTACTCCTGCCACATAAGGAAAGCTATGACAGTTGAGTGCATGAAGGTTCCACAGAAGTACATGAAGTGCATGAATACAGTAGATGGGCTGAATAAAAATTTTGACAGTAGGTGGTGCTTTTGGAACAGCAGAAATATAGCGTTTCCTTGGTTCCCCTTGTTCCCCTGTAAACTCTACTAGACATTACATGGAGGTAGATTAAAAGAAACTTCTGAAATTTTGAAGGCAGTTAGTTCCCTTCATAGATACATTCATATAAACCCCCAATTCAGTATTTAGGATTTTCTTCCAATATTTTGAGCATAGCGAACAGTAGGGCTGTGTTTAATACATCGATATGACGATGTATCGTCACATACTATTTGACTATACGGGAATAGATACAGCTGTTTCTGTATTGATACCGCAGCACGTTCACAGCAGTGGACAGCGCTTAATTTGAATAAAAGAACAGCATTTAAAATGGAGTGGAAAAATGCAAGGTTTCTAAAAAAAAAAATTGAAGAGAGTATAATATTTAGGCTAAAACAAGGTTTAATCTGGCTGCAGAGGAACACAACTGGGGTTGCCTGATATAAAGAGACATAATCCCTGAAACAGAGCTTCACACTTGCGCGATACGTAAATATCTGCTAAGTGTGTTACTTATTTTTGGCAACCATGTGCTCATGCTCTCTCTCCACTGTGGATAAAAGCGCTGGCTTTCTGAAAACACCAGTAAGTTTTCAGTTTAGCGATCTCCGCTTCAATATTCTATTCTCAGAAAAGTATAATTCATCACGTGTTCATTTACGAGAAAGAGAGAGAGAGAGACTGTGTATTAGGGCTGTGCGATTTGGGGGAAAATATCAAATTGCGATTTTTTTGTATGTATGAATTCCCTCCGTTTTTCTCTATTAACAGTGAAGCTCTGGCTTTAATTGCTTCGAAAACAATGATGTTACCAACTCCTTGCTGAGAAAGATAAATCTTCAGCGGTTAAGCTATTTTATTGAAAAAAATGCTGGGCAGCGCTGAGAAGTGTCTGTGAATGTGTGTGCATAAGCTACAGTGCATTAGTTTAGAACGCTTCTAATTTTAATTTTAATTTTTTAAATGTAGTGTGTTAATTTGTGCAATGATAACCTACCAGCAAATATAAAGATGACTTTATTAATATATTAGAATGAGTACTTTACAATGTAAATTTATAAGAACAAGTACATTATTATTTATGGGCTTAAAAACAAATGCAAACAATCAGAATATTGTACCTGGTGGGGAGTGCCCAGTGTTAGCATGAAACCTATGCCATTTCTTACTGTGGTACACTTATGGAGGCCCTTCATAATGCAGAGGTCAACTGCCTGCTCTGCCAGTAGTTGGCAATGGTCCTATAGTATGCAGTGTTTAATAAACAGCTGTTCCCATATCGGGATACGTATCGCAGGGCTCTACAGTGCGACCATTTGCGACTGAAAACTACTGCGTGCGACTATGAAATAATATTTAAGAGCACCTGTGCGACTGACCCGATCAGCATATTTGTGTTTGCGCTGAGGGAGCTTCAAAGGTTCTAACGAACTTGCGTGTTTCTGCAGCATTGAGTAATGTATCACAGACGTATCCTCTCATTATAACAAACAAAGTGTTGGCAGGGTTTAAATAAGAGATTCATTGTGCAGTGTAGGGAGCTTCGTCGATTATAATGGAGTTTTGTGAGATCGCGATGAACTAAGATGAGTGACAGATTTTAATGATTATTAAGGGAGTTTGCAAATGTGATAGTGATTCAATACAACAGATCATTAAAAAAGAAGGTAATATGAAGTGACTTATATTGTCTGACAACAACACAATTGCCTTATTTTGCTCTATTTCACGTGTGTTTTTGTGTGCCAACTCTGTAGCACAAATTTATTTCTTAAATACTGATTTTATTTGATTGGTAACTTATTCTTATTCTACTTCTTATTCTACTTGTTTTTATTCTGTTGTTTTAATTAGAAATGTTAAAAAGCTTATGAATATATATTTTTGAATTTGACATAAAAGATGACATGCTTTTAATAAAGTTAGAAAAATGCCATTACAAAGGTAAAAACAAAATTCCCTGTAAATCACTTTGAGTCAAATATCGCCTCGTAATGGGAAGGTAAATTTTTTTGATTACTATTTAGAAGGTGCTCCTAAATTTTTGACCGTGCTCCTACATTTTTTAAATTAGGAGCACAAGCGCTCCTAAAAAGAAAAGTAAGCGTAGAGCCCTGCATCGTATTGTGACTTTGCTGGCAATACACAGCCCTAGCGAACAGTGAGTTTGATCTGCCTGGTACTGTATTTTCTCCACTCTCTTCTTTGCGTCCAACTTCAGCATATCCCGTCTCTCGCCTCTGTTAATGCCCTGTTTACAGACTTTGTAGTATTCCACACAAATGCCATTTTGGGAAATAGTTGCAATGCAGCTTATGTGCAAGTCTGAAACAGAGATCAGCCAAAAATAAAACACAAACCGTCCGTTTCTGATTGATGACTGGTGCATCTTACCACCCTAAAAGCTTGAGTGCAGTTGTTCCCTCAAGGATTGCCTTTTATTCAACTTTGTTTGAACTGTTTGAACTTTTGACCTTAGGTGTGTTTTTAAAAATTGCGTCATTTTGTTGCAAAAGACCTTGACTGTTAAAAATGTATTTGATGTTTTTTTCCCCCCTGCAATTTCATCCTGCTGTCAATTATGGATATGGTTATTTTCAAAATTAGCTAGATGGTGAGTTGTCTGAACGACTAGTTATCATATATGTTCTTGCATTAAGAAAGAGCTAGACAACAATATGCAAAATGCCAAAGTGTTGAGTGAACACAGGAGACTTGAGACACATTGAGAAATGCTTCTGGCACTTTGGATGGCTATAGCCTGCTCATAGAAGTTGCGTCTCTGCATTCATCTCCCTTAAAACATCCTCGCTACAGCAATACAGGCTTCTTACTTTTACTTTACTTTTACTTTTAGTCATTTAGCAGATGCTTTTATCCAAAGCGACTTACAAATAAGAAAAGCCGCGACCGCTTCCGCGGTAAACTTCTAAAGCTTCTAAATCTGCTTCAGGACCCCCCACACTGTGTTTTGTCTGTTTGACTTCATTACAGTGCAGATAACAAACTGTGACCTACATAGATTTGTTCGTTTTAAATTATAGTGAGGTTGTAATGCTCGTGGCATTTTAACAAAGCACACTGAATAGAACAAATCACATTCTTGATAAAGAATGAAGAACATGAGGAGGGAAAGAACATCTGTTTGGAAATTTTTGTTTTATTGATAGTGGAAGAATGTTAAGATTCGCCAGGTGCAGGATATAATAGTTCAGGAATGAATGTCCAAATCCAGCATCTCTCCAAAAAGATCACTGCTATATTCCATCACTGGGCCCTCAAATCATGCCCCACTTTGCTCAGAGGAGATTCATGCTGAGCTGTAGGTCTGTGAATTCTTAGTCATTATCTCTGGCCTGTTGTGGTGCACAAACCTTGTTAAATGCTCTTCTGCATGTTTGAGTCGGTGTGTTATGCAAGTATCTGACCTACATATTTCAGGGTTTCTTTAAAATAGACTAATCCAGCATAATGCTACAATGTAGAGCTGTGTAAAAGAGAAGTAATGTCACATCTCTTCTCATGTCTATAGCATAAACTGTATCCAGTTCACTTTTTCTTGTGTAGCTGCCAAGGTTTAAGGATTTGAATCCACTGCATGCTTTTACTTTGGTCATTGAAAAGCATGGAATTGAAACAGGAACTGCTACTGTGGTTCATTATATTCTATGCAGCACAAATATAAAAACTTTTTTTTCAACACCGTGTTATCTTCTGAACAATCTCTAGCTTATAAGAGGGCATAGCACTATGAAACTTGATTTACATTACCTAGAAGAGTCCAAACTAGCTCACGAGTCTTGCATAACATCACTAAAGGTGCCTCTGGGATTTGTATGCAAAACATAGTAAGACAAAAAAACGTACATCAGCATACGTAATAGTAAAATATTCTATTTGCATGGTATGCGAGAACCAGAAATGTTCATGTTCCAGGCCTGTTTTTTATCTGCCTGAAAATGTGGTTACAGGTTTGTAGTAGTGAATTTCTTTGCTGGTTTTAGGTTGTTTTTATTAACCTGTACATGGACTCATTTGTGTCTGTATTTTGCCATGTTGCCGTTGTCATTGTCCTCGTTTCATGTTCTCAGCAACAGAAAGAAACTTGAACTCCAGTGTACATATTGCATAACTGACATACATCTATGTCAAATTTCACTTCTCATGTGGTTGTGGCAAAGCAATCATTAGGATTAGTTTCATTTATCATCAGTGGTGCATTACTATTTTGAGTGTTTTGTTATTTCTGATACCTGAACACATTTTTTGGTTAGTGTGATGTTATTACTATGAATATGAATTATGTGCCAAATGCTAAAAACATGGCAGTATTGGGTGCGTTTCTTCATATTCCTGAGGTAAATGTGTTTTTATGTTTGACAACTGCAGTGTATGACAGTGAACACAAGAGGGCACATTAAATCTTTACAAAAGCTTCATATTGCTAGAGAAGCAGGGCTGTCAGCATAGTATTATCGTGGTATTTATTTGCAATATGTACTGTGTGCATAGTATGCAAATTGTCAGTATAAATAGAATTCCCTCATGACTTAATAACTGGATCTCAAACTACAACAAAGCTACATAATATTTGCTGCCGTCTGGTTTATTTATACTCCGTGTTGATGTTGGTGCTTTTCACATTTGCAAAGTATGAATATCATGCCTCAGGCTTCGAAGCATTGCAGCAATCTCTACAGGCAAGACCTCAAGAAAAAAAAAAAAGAGAAACACAATCGTGACCTGTAGCACACTCAGTCCTGTCTGGAGACTGGAGCCATTACAGTTTTACGAGGATGTCATCACCTGGGTATGGGACATTATGCAGTGACAGAAATGTTCTTGATGATCTCCTCAGTGTTGCCCTTTTCCAAATGTTGAAGCAGTTTATGGTCTCTAAAGGCTAATTTACACATGCACCTGCAGCTCAACTGCACTCTTTCAACTGATCTCAGATCTTCCATTCTTAAATTCCAGAAAAGACTGAAAGCAGCCATATGCCAAGTGGGTTTGTTTGAGTTGGTGCCATGCTGAATTATGGGCACATGAATGCTTCTAAGACTTTGATCAAACAGGTAGCAAAGTCAGTTTTTGTTTGATTCATTTGTAGTCTACAGTTGGGGGGTGGGTTTTCTTTAATGTTTTTGAAAGTCTTTTTTTTTTGTTGCTTTTTTTTAATGAAAAATACAGTAAAAATTTTAATATTGTCAAATATTATTAAAAATAATTGTTTTCTATTTAAATATGTTTTAAAATGAAATGTGTTCCTGTGATGCAAAGCTGAATTTTCAGCATCATTACTCCAGTCTTCAGTGTCACACGATCCTTCAGATATCATTCTAAGGGGCCGTTTACATGACGTTTTCAGCCAAAAACGGGAAACTTTTTATGCATTTTGACTGTGCGTTTGCACGACAACGGCGTTTTGGGGACTGAAAACGCATATTTTAGAAAACGGGTTTCAAACTTGCAAGTTTTTGAAAACGTCACCGTTATCGTTTCCATGTACACCCAATGCGGGAATCTTTGAAAACGGTGACGTCATGCGCGTGCGTAGTACATGTTAGGTATGTAAACATGCGCAGTATGTGTCGATTTTAAAGGCAAGTGTGAACAAACATACACAACAATGGCGGAGTACTGTTGTTGCTTCTCAAGAGTTTGCTAACGCTTCTTCAGCAAAGTGTGGATTTACTTCACCAATATTACAATCAACAGCGGAGACGCATCATATACATCTTATAATCGTCACTTCCCTACAGGTACTGTTTACTAACAAGGTGACAGTGCCAACTACTGGCCTGGCATACGTAATACAGCGTTTTTGGCCGTTTTCGCGGATATGTGTAAATGCAAATCGTTTTGAAAACGTTCTCGTATCCGTGAAACTTTTTAAAAACGCAAGGGAAAAACGTTTCTGTTTTTGACTACACCGTTGTCGTGTAAACATAGCCTAATCTGCTGATTTGCTGCTCAAGAAACATTTATTATTATCATATTATCAATGTTGAAAACAGTTGTGCTGCTTAATATTTAAAATAATGCTATATAGGAGCGATAACAAGGGCAGCAAAGTTGGTGCAATAAATGTGAACGGTTAAATGTGAATATAATATAATAGTAATTCTATTTTGTTGCCTGAAATCAGAAAAAATTTGATCATTAGCAACGTGTCTGAGGCTAATGAATCCGTGAATGTAGTAATTGTTCTTCAAACATTGTCCATTCTTCCCGAAATACATTATTGCTAAGCAGAATTTCAAAGCTATGTATATGTGTGTGTCCATATAGAGAGAGAGCTAAACAGATTTTAACTCCTAATTTGCTGCTTATTGATTGTAAGTAAAGCATTATAAAGCATTAATATGTGTTTTATAAGTACTAATAAACAGCCAGAATGCTAATAAGCAACTAGTTGGTGGTGAATAGCTTCCCTATTCTAAAGTGTTTGTAATGTCACCCACATTGTGCTGCTGTGTGTGTAGCTGTGTCTATTTTAACGCACTCTTAGCATTGTGCTGACATTATTACTATAGCAACCAATGTGGATATAGCGGATATTAACTGTCTGAACAAATGGAATGGCTGTGAAAAACAAATTGTAATTAGGAACAGATCAAGATCAAAACCATAGTAGCTAATTAATGAGGTTGACTGGTCTGTTTAATATTTTTTGCAGCCTCAAAGAGAGATTTAGTGTGCTGACGGTGGATTTCAAGGCAGTTGGTGTCCGACTTTGGATGGTGTATGTATTATGCAGAATCCACAGGTTTATTTCCCATTCAGCAGGCTAACAGAGAGATATTGAACAAAATAATGGGCTGTTGTGGAGAGATCCTCATTCCTTTCAGTGCAAGTAGACATGGGCCAGTGCCTAAGCGTCTCATAGCTGTCATCCTCAGGGAATCTGTGGTGTTAGTTGTTCACTGTTAGATCTGTGATCTGTGTTCTGGCATACTATGGATGAAGCCAAGTATAGCACTCCCTCAGGGACTGAGGGATGTCACATTGAATGCTGGGTCACTTCCAGATGAGGTCCAAGCATTTCCGCTCTATTAATGGGTTAAATGTTTCATTTGAAAAACTGGTGTGATTAAAATATTTATTGTGGCTCAATCTTGTGACTGCTCGCTACTTCCCGGAGCTGGTTTGTTGTGATCTGGGCCACTCGTGACTCTGCTGCTTTTGTTGTTGCCAGGGAGACCGCGGAACAGACTGGAGCCCATGGACACTATCTTTGTGAAGCAGGTCAAAGAGGGAGGGCCTGCTCACAGCGCCGGACTCTGCACTGGTAATTACACCATCATTACAAATGTACAGCACATCATTTTGTTTTGCTTATCAATGTCTGATAATCAAAAACCTGGTAATTTAACTTCATCAACAGGGGACAGGATAGTGAAAGTGAACGGCGAGAGCATCATTGGGAAGACATACTCGCAGGTCATAGGGCTCATCCAGAACAGGTGAGAGTGCGTTAGAATTCATTTAGATGTGTCCTGATAAATGTCTGATTGTGGCCCTAAATATTTATTTCCACTTCCAGTCATACATTTTTGGAGTTGTGTGTGATGCCAAAAGATGAAGATATACTACAACTGGTAAGATTTTACAGTTTTTGCATTTTTATTTGTTTGTTTTATGTGTGTCCTAACCAGGTCGCAACACAGTAAAGCAACTGTTGATCAAAGCAGCAAGTGCCCGAAACATTTTGTTGGTTGCTTGGTTTTAATATATGCGCCATTGTGCTTACAAGCCCCACCCACAGTGAAATCTCATTGGTCCAAAATCCTGCTCCACAGAGATGATAATATTACCATATTTTCCGGAAAATAAATCGCACCTGACTATGTCACTCCGAGTCAGAATTGAATTTTTGAGAGATAAATTTTTTTTTGAATTGGTCTATTTTATAAATGTTAAAATTAACATTTTATTATTAAATTGAGAAATAATGTAAAATATTAGTAAACATAAACATGTATTTCAGTTCCCCTCACTCCACAACAAATCCTTTACAGTGTACAGAACAGAACAGGAATGAGAAAATCTGAGAAATATAAGAACAAAGCAAACAAATTCTAGTGGCATTCATTATAAACTCAATTTATTATTAATGTCAGGCCTAATCAAATTTATTTAAAGTGAAACTGAAACTTCTGATGTTTGGGAAACATGCTATACAAATAAACTTGGGGCTTGTTTATTGGGCAAATAAACCTCTAATTGTCATGCTGCGCATCATTTCCATGTTCATCGTGAACAGGCAAATTGCATGTTGTTGTGCCTGGGTAGGACACAATGTTAGTGCTTCTTCAAATAAAACTGGTCGGAAGCTTCTGAATACATCATTCTAATGAGATCTCTGTATGCACTATATTTTGAGTTTGCATTCGGCAGCACTTGTTCTATTTGCCATGGAAATGAAGGTTCTGACCCATTTCAGAGGAAGGACGCTGCGGGTTGCTCTTGCTCCTCTGAGTGCTGCTTTATCTGGGACTGCTAACCAGGACACTGCAGCCTGTCCTTCTCCAGCGAGCCTCAAACTGCCGCACCATCACAGCTGCCCTCAATTACACTTCATCTGCCCTGCATTCGCTACGACACTTTCCATTACAGACTGTTTTTCATGGGTGTTGCACGTTTCTGGGTCGTATGACTCATGAATGGTGCCGTTGTTTTATCTTGATATATATATATACCAGATCGACTGTAGTTGTTAATCAAGAACTTGTTTGCGATATATTTTAGTTCCTCTATTAAGTTGCTGTGAACTTTTGAACATGCTGTGCTTTGATAGAAAATGATAAACTTGTGTGCTGTGCATTTAGTTGATGCTCTAATATAATGAAGCTTTAGAGTTTGTGGAGGTGAAGAGCAGGATGTTCTCTGAGACAGGATGGAAGCTCTCACTTCATGAAAGGCTGTTTGTGTTGAAGCAGCCGCTCAGCTGGCAGAGAGATGCCAGCTGGGGCCTGGCACATGAGCTCACTCTCTTTCTCTCTCTCTCTCTCTCTCTCTCTCTCTCTCTCTCTCTCTCACAGAGCTCTGATACAGAACCGCTGTGCAGTATATACAAATATATACAGGGCTCTACAGGGTCACCTTTAAATGCGACTGAAAAAATATTTGGGCAGCAGTGTGAGTGGCCTGATCATAGCTCATGAGTATTCTTATATTACAATTAGGGCTGGGTATCGTTCAAAAATAATTTTTTACCTAAAATACCTTGACTTCGATACCAGTTCCTGAACGATACTTTTTTCGATACCAATTTTATGAAATAAATTTTAACAAGATTACATTATCTAAAAAATTTTCAAAGCTTGAAACTTTTCAGCTTGTTGATGTTTATACAAACTCAAAGACTCATCTCCTGAGCCACTGCACAAAGGAACAAAATGTAACCAACACAATAAATCAGTGCAAAATAGTTTTAATAAAGCTCAAATAGTCTTCAGTTTGCACATCTGTTAGGCTACATTTACACTACTTAGTGTTCGTTTTAAAACGCATAGCTCAAAGTATCGAACTCGATATACCCAGCCCTAATTACAATTGGATAGGGATACACCGAAATGATACTGAGTTTAAAAAATACAAGCCAATAAAATAACCACACTTTTATTGAAAGTAACACAATAAAATTGGACAGAAAATATATTTATATTAAATATTAATATATTATTTCTATTCAGTTCTATGCAACAGAATCAGATTCAAGTAATTTTTTTTGACTAATTATCCAAATAATATAAAGTCCTACAAAGCTATTATGATCCGAGCATGTGAGCAGAGCATAGTGGGGAGCAGATCAGTAAACGAGACGGTAGAGTCATTTAACCAGCGTTGCCATGTTACAGCACAGTAGCGCTATTGCAAACAGGAGCAAGTATACTACATAGAAATTTCCTGTCGGTACGTTTTTTTGAGCGGACTTTGCTTTTCCGGTGATCATGAGTGGTTCTTGAGTGGAGCGTTCGCATGGGCCGTGACGATGGCTAGATGGAGAGTGAAACCTGCACGCTGAACACTGCCATATATTTTCAGTTCATATTTTCAGCCGTTTTTTTTCTTTCGGCCAAAAACTCCCAAAATGCATCTACATAATGCAACAGATGTTTCACTCTGCGATTGGCTGCTTTTCATGCCTTCAGTCAAACATTGAGTTGTGAAAAAGTGTGAGCTTTGAAAGTGATGGAATACACTTTAGAGACTGTATGCTATTTTTGTGTATTTATGTTTACTGGTGCTGTTGTTGTAAAACAGGTTAACATGAACAGCCTTTTTTTTTTGCAGCCTATCAAAATAAATTTGGATTATTAGAACGAGGGTCAAAATTAAACCGGGCTTGGGGCAAAAATGCCTCCAAAAATTTATTAATAAATGCCCTCAAAATTAGAGATGGGGGCAAAAAATTCTCCTGTATGAGTTCTTAATATTTTTAATATTTATAACATGATATGGTTAAGCAATGCAAGCTTGAGTGCTGTTTTCCCCAAATATCAGCACGATTACAAATGTCATAATATATTTATGCAACTGTTTGATAAACAAGAATATAATGTGACTTAAAGGTACAATATGTAAGATTTTTTTATTAAAATATCCAAAAACCACTAGAACAGTGTTATATATTTTGCTGACTTGTGTACTTACTAGGGATGTCAATTTTCGATCATTTCCATGATCGATCGCCGTTTAAATTAACGATCAATTAATCGATTAATCGTTAACTTTAATGCAGCAAAATGCGTCTATTGCAGCAGCACGCAGTCACCGGCATGACAGGATGTGCAAAACCCTCTCAAAAAACCCCCCAGCTTTCTTCCATGAACATGATTTCTGCCCGAGTCCCGTCGGATTGCATTGGCTGTGGGGATGAAGACAACAACTCCCATGATTCCACACTCAGTCACGGCGTCATCAAACTACGCCTTTGCCTCTGTTTATTTTGAATACGCGCCCTCCAGCGGCGAAAATTACATATTGTGCCTTTAACTTTATATGGTCACAATATGGTCTATTTTTGTTGTTTCGCCAACAAAAATAATTCTAAACAAAGCCAGAGCAAACAGTTATGCAAACACAGCAGTGTTTTGTTGATGAATGAATCTGCATTTTTTTTTTTCTTCGAATTAATCTGATGGGTCAATGGTCAATGTCCCATTCATATGGACAGTCAGCTTCATTTCTGAATGAATGAGCCATTTTGACAAACACAGTGCTGCCACCTACTGGTGTTTTTTTTATCGTTTTATATTTACATTATATTAATATATTAAAAATTGGCTTTTTTTAGTTAGAAGCACAAAGGCTTCTAAAAATGTAAGCATATAACCTGATATAGATTTGAATATAATAGAGATGTCAGAAAAAGAGTTTATCGAAGATTCTTGAAAGCTTTGTTTTGTTTTCCACAAGTTGTAAATGATTATAGAATTTTTGTAAAAACAACAAAAATTAAATATGACCCAAAAAAAGTTTTTAGGCCTTTTCACACTGAACATGAAAATTTGGCGCAAAGACGCTTTTGAACCGAAACAATAGATCCCTATGGGGCTATTCACACTAGGCACGATCATTCGCAGCACGAAAAAGCGAGGTATTTTTTTTTCCATCCCGTGTGTCTATTTTTTCCCCCCGCCACTCTGCAATGAAACGGGCCGTCCAATTAGATTTGAGCTTGGATCACGTGCAGCTGCTGTTGCACAAAAGGGCGAGAGTGGTGGCGCTGTTTTGAAAACCAGTGTAAACAAACATCGAAATAGAGTATCCCGCAAGAGAGAAGAGGGTGGATGCTGAGTTCTTCTTATCATTTGTATCTGATTACAGATTTTTTTCTCACATGTTCTTTATACAGATATAATTTCTTTTAATTCTCCACTGAATTATGTGATCTGAAGAGCACTGTCCGTTTTCTTCCACGTAAGCGAGTGTTATGAGTCAGAGCGTGTTCAGATCTGTCAATCATGTAATCATATCTCCTGCTAGATGTTGGTGTTAAGCAAAGACATTAATAATCATAAATTTTCAAGTGTAGCTTGATGCTAATTGTATCTCTAATTATATATTAAGATAATTAAGATTAATATCTGAGGAAAAATGCATTGTTGGTCGGCGCCACCTAGAGTGCAGTCGTGAATTAGCAGAAGGCGATCAATCGTTTCAAGCTCGGTATGAAAGCGCCGTTCTTCGGTGATTTGCCTCGCTATTTCGCATCACGCTCAGTGTGAAACAGCCTTTTGGATGAATGATCCCTTTACACATTTTGAAACCCTTATTGTTGTGGTTAAAATGCATTTTGTTCAGGCTGTGCTCAGTGGAATATAATGGAAACATAGGACTCATCCAGGTTCCTTCGGATCACTGACTCTTGTTCTAACTAGTTTGTGTGAATAATCACCCAACATCGTGTTTCTCTGTTTTATTTTAAGTCTGTTCAGTGCTTTCTAATTCGGTCTGCAGTTTCGCTCAGCTCAGTGAGCACATGGAGTCCTGCTTGTTTGCCCTTTAGATTAACTTTTAATGCGTGCCATTTACTGTTGTAAGCATCGTTTGAACTCTCTTGCAGCAGGCAAAGGCATTTCTCAAAGCACCTCTGCTGTTTCATGTGCAGACTGTAGTGGAATAACAATGTTTATCTAGATTACTGAAGAAAAAACACCTATTTATGAAATGAGATGTTCTCATTATAACGTTCAAAGTTAATTGCTTATTGAGTATGAAATTTAAAAATGCACTTTTTTATTCTATTGAACTAAAAAATTTTAAAAAATAAAATGGCTTTTAGTTTTCAAGTTAAGATGCCATATGTGGGGAGTTGAATTTAAAGTCACTAGCTGCTTTCCTTTTTTTTTTTTTTCAAAAACAAGTTTCATTTATTTTTACAATAGCCTTATGATTTTTTGCTCAGAAATTCTGTGTTGTGTATTTAAATTTTTTAAGGCATAAACATTCATTTAATCTATCTTTTAAGTAAGGAAAATTAAACAAATTTAATTTTTTTGGAAAATAAAGGTCATTTAATATTACAATTAAAACATTGAAGAAATATTGTATGATCATTCCTTAAAAATAAGGTTTTAATCATTTTAGTAGTAGTAGTAGCAGCCTGTTACGTACATTCTACTGAACAACAGTAATATATTTCTGCCGCAATGCCTTCAAGTTAAACCGAACTTTTATTTTGACGGATTGCCGTGAATACCTTTACATTTCTGTGTGTATATGATATGAGGAT
>NW_015650326.1:992981-1001683 GCF_001515625.1 Sinocyclocheilus rhinocerous
AGCCTATTACGTACATTCTACTGAACAAGAGTAGGCTAATATATTTCTGCTGCAATGTCTTCAAGTTAAATCATACTTTTATTTTGACGGGTTGCCGTGAATACCTTTACATTTCTGTGTGTGTATATGATATGAGGATAGTTTTACTCAAATGAAACGGTCAAACGCTCATGAAGTGACTCTCAGAGCAGTTCTGGAGATTTTATGTCCTCATTTAGTGAGACGGCAGTCCACCGCAAGCTTCACGCGCGCTTCAGTACAAGTAACTGTTAGTAGTCGCAAATGCGACTGAAATGGTCGCACTGTAGAGCCCTGGCTGTACGCGGTAGACCAATCCAGAGCCAATCTCTCTACGGCTCTAGACCAATCACAAAGGACTGCGCCATCTGACCAATCACAGCAGTGAGGGCTCACGGAAAGGAGGGGTTTAGAGAGACTGATTCTTTAAACTGCTTCGCACGAGTCGTTTACGAATCATTTAGAAATTAGGTAAACTTAAATCTATTTTTTGAGAAAACTAACGTTTTTTGACCTTGCATGCAAGTAAACCTGTTTTAGGAGACTCATAAAACAGTATTAGCAACCTTAAAAATGGCATAATAGGGGCACTTTAAGATACCATTCACACGTCAGTGACAGATTACTAGTAAAATATGTGATTTTAGTAATCAGAAATGACCTTTAAAATACTGCATTGTTTTCTTCATCCACCTAGACGAGGAGCGCATTAGTTTAACTATCTATCCAATTTGACAATAATTTTGTTGATTTCTGTGTGGCAGGCGTAAGGAACCACCCCCATCCATTTACTGCACTGCATCCGTTGTAGACATTTTCACTGATTCTAAAGGGATTGGAAAAACACTTCGAACAGTTTGATGTGTGTTTTTTTAAAGGACTCTGCTGCATAGATTTAATAGCACTGTTTATTATTTTTTGCATAGTAACTTAAGTCTATTTAGTAAGCCAATTAAGATTTTTTTTGAAAGCCCAGTTATATTGTCCCTTAATTTTCATAGTAACTTGAGCCTATTTAGTAAGCCAATTAAGAATTTTTGAAAGATAAAACTGATTGTCAAATTTTTATTACCATAATTCGACCATTTTTTTTGTAATTCCCATTCTCAGTGATTTTTACTATATTCTTATAACTGTAATTTGTGATTTTGCAGTGAAATGTGACCCGAACATGTATTTGACATTTTCCTCTCCTCATCACCACCCATATTATATTTCCATGCGGCGATTTTCTGCTGCACAGCTGTTGCCGTGATGGTGTTTTACTCTTGCGTGTAGCGATGTAGCAAGGCAGCGCTGTGGCCTGTCTAAACAGGGTTTTCAGCTGGTTGGAGGAATAATCCATCCGAGGTCTCTGGTGACATTAGTCACAGTAGCAGAGTTGATCTGAAGAGGCATGAAGGGATGCTGCAGTGGTTTAAGGATTTCAGTGAGAGAAAGAGAGACAAGAAAAGGCAGGAAAGACGAGATTAGATCAGCTGGAGTCAGCTGACTGCTCTATGTTGTGGACTGTCTATCTGGCAGAGGCGCGAGTCGGCGAGAGAGAAAGTGGGGAAGGGAGGGGGGATGCTGTACCATCTGAGCTGAATGTATAATCAAGCATCTGCCTCCGACATGTGAATGGTTACAGCTCTCCAGTGAGCTTGAGGGAGGGAGCAAATGGGTGGCTGTGTTAGCTGGGAGGGAGGGTGGGAGCTTGTGTGCGTGTGATCACAGAGTAATCTGCCTGCGGATGGATGGAGAGGGGCGAGATGGAGAGCCGATCGCTACTACGCGAGGCAGGCAGCAGGCACCTCAGCCCCCTCCTTGACTTGGAGCAACAAGGACAAGCAGGTGGCATCGCTAACATGACAGTCTTCCCACAGCTCCCCACCACCTTCCCACAGTCCCTCCTTACTGGCAGCACTGCAGCTTCTGTGCATTTTTTGCGCTCTGTACAGAGAATATTTACTGTGATAGTGGTTGTCAGTCCGTGGACTTGATTCTTTTGGTTTTGACCACCTTTAATATACGCTTCTTTTTTACTTTCCCTCCCTTTCTCTCTGTTTTTTCCTCCGTGGGTTTGTGATGTAATGGCTGCAGTTTTCACAGGAAATCACTAGTCTGGTAAGCAGATGAACAGTGCATGAACAGTACATGTCTATTGTATGCTTTTTTTTTATTTAGAAATGTCATGCATGTCATTGTATTTCAGTTGGTTGTTGATTTCCTGTCCCTTGTCATTTTCAGATGACTGTCATGATGCTTCTGGTTATGTGTAGCGTAGTACCGTGTAGCGTGTTGAACGTCTCGATCGCAGTAATGTAGATATTATGTGACCTGTTTGATTTAGCTGTGTGGGTAGTTCTCCGCTATATCCAGCAGTCAAATTTACTGTGCCTCGCCCCTTTTTCCTCATTTCTCTCTTTTCCTTTGATGAACTTTGGCCTGTGTAACAAGCTGGCTGTGGCATTTCATGAAAGGAGGGGCGAAGTTCCCTACTACTGATATCAGATTCGGTTTGTATAGTTATGCAAAAGGAATGTAACTCTGTATGATGGGTTGAAAGTCCACTTTACATGACTTGCTGTCATGTTTTGAAAGACACCAAATTGGAGGAAGACAAACAATATGGAGCCCAGTATTTGTTTTAAATCTGACATTCTCAAACTGAATTCCTGCGATAGTTGTTTACCTTAAATTGTGGATTTAAACATGATTACGAAGGTCAGAATCAGCGCCGTTTCTAATCAGGGCCATCGTTCACCTCTGGCTTCAGTGTCGCTTCGGTCATGTGTGGTGACCCGAACGGTGGGTGAAATCACTTTTTTGTTACTCTGAATTGCTATTTATTGTGATTATTTTGAGCTGCCTAGTGCTTCCTTTGGAGACACATCTCGGTGTGTGAAATGGAGGCTGGTTTTGCTTTCCAGCACCATAATAAAATTTAAAGGGAATTACCTGTTTGCTTCCAGCCGAGATCAGATCGCAGCTGTTTTTTACAGTCATACACAGCAGAAATGGTAATTAGAACTTTGTAGCCCTGTAGTTTAGAAGTCAAGTTAATTACTGTTGGTGTGTTTTTGTTCTGAACTGTCAGCTTTAGATATTGTTATGAATATTATAGAATTCTCCAGCACTTGGTGCACCGGAGTACAGCTCACACTTCTGACCACCTGTCAAACTCCCACACGCAAATGTAATGCTGTCCTCCCACACAGGGATAACTATTTGTAGAAAATCATCATGAATTTCAAGTTTTCTCTGATACAGTGAATACTATTCCAATTTACCTGATTCTTTCTTCCACAGGCCTATTCCCAAGATGCCTACCTTAAGGGTCATGATGCATATAGTGGAAATGCACGCCATATACCGGAGCCACCCCCTACATGTTACCTTCGAGTAGACTGTAAGCCCCCGGCGATGGCCCAGACCACTGAGACATCAGCCCCGGGGGTTGTACCATCTGATCTAGGATACCGTGTGGAGATACCAGTACCTCCCTCCCCTCCACCACCCATTCCAAAGACACAGACTGCAGTGTGTGTGTGCAATGAAAGTGTTCGGACGGTGGTGGTACCTCCTGATGTACACATGGGCCGTATGGTTCCGAGTCATAGGGTCGACTATGGTCTAGTAGGCCCAGATCCAATGCTGATCAGAGCCAGGCCTGGTACAGTGTCTGGTGGTCGCCCGCCATACCTCCACCCTCGCAAAGCTGACATGTTCCCTTCAGGTTACCATGGTGATCCTTATGCCATTCCACCTACACACTATGCGCCTGCTTCCTCCATTACCTCCCATGCTACCCACCAGAACATTGACTGGCGGACTTACCAGACATACCGTGAATATATTGATAATAAAGGTCTTCACACTCACAGTCGGACTATTCAAGAGCGTTTAGACAGCTTGCGAGCTGCTTCCCAAAGTGTACACATTGGCCCCCACTGTGGACCCCAACCTGGCTGGGGCAATAAGTTACGCCGCAGAAGCACATCTCATGACCGGGCTTACCAGGGCCCTTCTGTGCTTCCTCCACGCAGCACTTCGCAGGATAGGATGAGTGGGGCAGAGAGAGCAGCCCTCACCAGGGACTGGCCTCCTCGTAGTGTGTCCTCTGACGGCCTCATGCGGAAGCCACGTGTTCATTCGTCAGACTATGTGGAACATAGTGAACTAGTTTCTCCTGCACCATGGGCTTCTGTGGATAGGCAGCTGTATGGTAGAGTAGACCAGAGGAGTCGTCCTAGTAGACAGTCTCTCCCACCTCGGGTGGTCCTTTATCGTCCCCCAAAAGGGTATGGTATGGTGGGTGTCAGGGGTGTTGCTGGCTCCCATATGCACAGCTCCAGAACAGACATCCCACCCACCGCTGGTTTTCCAGAGCGACCTCGCAATGGACTAAACCAGGCCAAAGAGCCTCCTTCCAAAGACCAAAGTGGAACTGCTGTTGGAAATCGTATTTCTCATTCGTCATCGAACCAATCAAGAACTAGGGCTGAAACCATGCAGAGCTCAGAAACTGGGAATGAAAATCCAGTCGGATATAGGTCAGCATCTTACTCTGCTCCGCCTCCACAGAGGCCACAGTGTGGGGCATCAGCTCAGAGGACACACCCACGGGATGTCAAGGGCCTACCAGTAAACGGGTCCAGTCCTGTGGAGGGTGTAGTTCTCAGAGAGAAGCCCCCAACAGGGAAGGGGACTCCACAACCTCTCCGCCATCCCTCGTACATCCTTGCGGTGAATGACACTGATGGATCCGAGCCGGCAGGGGGTGGTGTCTGCTGGTTGCCCAATGATGCACGCCGGGAGATGCACATGCGGAGACTGGGGGAGCGGCTTGACTCCTCCTTCTGCTCCAGTAATCTGGACGAATCACTTGACTCCATTCCCTTCATCGGTAAGTGCACTCTTTGTAACCATAGCAACGCTAACCCGGCTACAAGCTTGCTCCAGCAGTAGGGATTGTTTTAGAGCTGCTGCAGATATTTTTGAACAGTAATTGCTTACGTGTAGACGATAATGGTGATGTTTTTTGCAATAATTTTTTTGTCTGTACAATTTGGGCCATCAGTGATTTCCCGTATTAGTAATGCTCCAGTACCTTATGTGATTTCAAACTGTGACCTTTCACTATCACATTTTCAAATCCCGACCCCATGTGTCCAGAAAGAGGATTATCATGGCCAAATCTTACTTTGTATTTTCTGTTGGATCAAACTCTCAAAGCTTGGAGAGTAGGGGTGACTTGTGCAGAAGGTGCAAATCTAAGCCTGTGAGTGTGGCTGTTTGGGAGTGACTGAAGGAGAGTGAGGGTGACTGTGTGTGAGTCATGGTGTTGTTCAGGTAGGAGGTGGCCTTCTCTCATACTCTTAATGCCTGAGGATGGGTCTGGAATATTGAGTGATAGCTTAGATGTGCTCTGTCACATTTTGTCTTTGATGCTTTGGTGTTTTTTGCACTAGCCTTCTGATATTAGGTATACACTGTAAGTTTCTTTCTGTGTTCGAGCCCAAAATCTCTGTTGCTTATCTTTCAGACTGATTATAATTATATTAATGTTTTTAATTTGATTTATTTATTTATTTATTTTTTGCGATATGCATTTGGCCGTTTTGTCAAAATGATGGTTTGAACCTTATAAGCCATTTCAGACTAAAGACTAAATATTAGCTATTTTTAGCTATATCATCCAGATTTAAAGGTGTGTTAGTCTAAACATTTATCAACACAATCATCATTTAGAATTACTGCTTTTATTTTATTAGAAGTGCTTTTATACTAGGGTCATTGACTCCAGTGGTTTCTGATGATTGTAAACCAATAACAATTAAGACTCTGAATAGATGTTGGGGTTCTCTTAGCTCTTTACTTTTTGGCATGCTCTAGATTTTGTCTTGGGTAACACATCTCATCTTCTCTTTTTAGTTTTACTAGTTATGTGATGTGTATGTTTTGTGCAGATGACCACAATCCTAGCATTTCTGCTTCTGGCACTGCAAATACCTTTGCTGTTTTAATGTTACTGTTATGCTCCCAGAATTTTCAGATAGCCTGGCAAGGGAGGCAAATCGTATAAAACTGTGGAATGATTATGTTTGGTTTATCAGTGTATGAAAGAAATGCATGGTTGGACATGTAAGTATATGCAAGCGAGCACGATTGGTAGAGATTTCTTTTAATTCATAAACAACAGGTAAATGTTTTTAGCCGTGAAAGACATTAGTTATATTTACATTGTCGTAGGATTTGTATATGATGACCAAAGTATGCTATATTTTTGTCACATGACCTTGAGTGTCGTTTTTGTGTTAACATATTGGGAATCAATATGCTTGTTTGCAATTGCATTTTGATTGTATAATTTCCCGTACAAACTAATAGAGATATCAAAATAGAGATGTTATGAAATGTTATTCTAAAGATTAAAAGGGTGTAATTTTTTTCAGTGTTGAGATATTTTCTCCTTAATATGCACAGATAGCTGAATGTCAATCCTTTGCAGGTTGACATCCTAAAGAGCTGTAAACACTATGGCTCTGTGGCATTTCAAAACATTGCTCAGCTTGTTTGAGCAGTCCAACATGTTATCTTGTCCCAAACCTCAGATTGTCCATTGTAAGTTGCTTTGGATAAATAATCTGCTGAAATGAATGTAGTAGAGGATAGTTGCCACCTATGTCGTGAAGCAAAACCCAGCCTATTATCCTCTAAAATTAAGCTAGGTTAGCGCTGATGACATTACGATTCTTGTGTCTTGGAGCGAGGCGATCTGTAGGCTACGCTAGCACTCTTCAGCTAGGCCCGAAGAGGGTTTTGCACACCTTCCCCTTGGCCCTCTTTGAGACACTGGAGGATTCAGGAACTAGGAACTAGGGCAGTTGCTTTAATTTTAGCTACTCCAGCCCTCTGGCAGCACAGAACAGCTTTGTACTTCAACTTTTTTTGGCTGAGACCTGCAGAGGAGCTCAAAAGTTTTCAGCGCTCTTGAAAACAGGACATGTCAAATTGTAAGATAAATAAAACTGTCCTCATTCCTAGAAAAAGTTTATGCAGACTTCTTGCTTGCAATAGCCGCTTTTCCACTGTCGGGCCAGTGCGAGCCAGTGCTTTAAAAGGGCCGGGCGGGGCTAATAGCCTCGGACCTGTAGCACCGAGGCCAAAATCATGCTGCGTTTCCACCGACGGGCCAGAAGCTCCGCTGCGCTTCACTAAAACATGTAAGTATATGCATCACACGTCACACAACCCCATCATTTCACCAACAAAGAGAAGTTATCAGAAAACTAATAAGAAATAAGTCACTGGAACTAGCGCGATCACAAAACGAACATGATAAAAGCGGCCGTTTGTTTGCATGCTTTGTTAAAGATTTAAATCCAAAAGCATCAATGTTTTACAATAATAAGTGATACATTGATCATAATGAATTAATTTATCAGGATTGAAAATTAGTCACACAGAAATAAAGTGGTATGAACATAGCCTACCTACTTATTCAGTCGAGTCTGTTTCTGTTTATTTGTAGTCACAGTATATACATCACATTTAGAAAGAATGATCATTTCTTATTTTTCTAAAAGCTCCCAAACAAAAACCATTATTATATTTTTATTACATACGCTGAGCTAAACTCTCGAGATGAGACTTATGACAGATAAAATATGTTAATATGTTACTAAGTAAATACACGATTGTGATAGAGAATTAGAAGCTGACGTCTGATTTCTTCAAGTGGTCGTATTTGTTTACTATGGTAACGTTAATGGCTAGCGTGCATAGTCTTTTGCATCGCTTATAAATATTTCTGCCTTGTATGGTGATCATAATACACTTTGGATCAAGTTATTTCAAACACTCGCTGCTGTCTGAAAGTGAGTTTTGAACTAAACTTATTTTAAAAGTCTTTAATGCTGGTGTTATAGCTGTTAACTTTATGAAATGATCCGCGGCGCTGACGCTCTCCAGACGCGGAGATACTCTGCCTTTGTTCATAACCACTCCTCTAGCCCCAGCTGGCCCGCTTTAGCCCAAGGTTTTCGTCGGGCCAAAAAACCCGGGCTGTTGGCCCCGAGGAAGCACCGACGAGACACGATCAAGCCCCGGAAGTGACAGTGGAAACGCGACTGGCCCTGGCACGCACTAGCACGCCCGCTTTTGGCCCGACAGTGGAAACGCGGCTAATGAAATCAAGATATGCACTGTAGCCTTGACATTTTTAAAGCAAAATAAAAGCTTCTGTCTATGGTACAGTATGGTTTATAAAGGAAGTTGGATACTCTGACTTGGTCTTGTAAATATCAACAGTATCAAGCAAGTTCAAATGGGAGATTCGGCTAGGGATGTGAATGTCCACACTTAGTGTACAAGACAAAAATTGATCAGATTGATCAGGTTAAAACATAATTTATTTATTATTCGAATTATATTCGAATTTAAAACGCATAATTTCAGTAATTTCAGTTAAAACTTTTGGCTTCTCTCCTGAGGCTACAAGAGGGCGCATCGAGCAAAATATTACTAATGCACGTTTATTCAAAGCATAAGATAACATGACTATCTGTGAAAAAAGTGCATAATGTTTAAAATAATGTTTATAAACCATTTATAATTAATTAAGTTGCTTAACTATAAACAAAACAGCATCATGTATGTATGCATAGTTTAATACAAAGGGCCGAAAGCCAATCACACAG
>NW_015650326.1:1002399-1012680 GCF_001515625.1 Sinocyclocheilus rhinocerous
GAGACTTATGACAGATAAAATATGTTAACGAAATAAATACACGATTGTGATAGAGAATAAGAAGCTGACGTCTGATTTCTTCAAGCGGTCGTATTTACCATGTTTACTATGGTAACGTTAATGGCTAGCGTGCATAGTCTTTTGCATCGCTTATAAATATTTCTGCCTTGTATGGTGATCATAATACACTTTGGATCAAGTTATTTCAAACACTCGCTGCTGTCTGAAAGTGAGTTTTGAACTAAACTTATTTTAAAAGTCTTTAATGCTGGTGTTATAGCTGTTAACTTTATGAAATGATCCGCGGCACTAACGCTCTCCAGACGCGTAGAAACTTCGCTTTGTTCATAGCCACTCCTCTAGCCCCAGCCGGCCTGCTTTGGTCCAAGGTTTTCGTCGGGCCAAAAAACCCGGGCTGTTGGCCCCGAGGAAGCACCGACGAGACACGATCAAGCCCCGGAAGTGACAGTGGAAACGCGACTGGCCCTGGCACGCACTAGCACGCCCGCTTTTGGCCCGACAGTGGAAACGCGGCTAATGAAATCAAGATATGCACTGTAGCCTTGACATTTTTAAAGCAAAATAAAAGCTTCTGTCTATGGTACAGTATGGTTTATAAAGGAAGTTGGATACTCTGACTTGGTCTTGTAAATATCAACAGTATCAAGCAAGTTCAAATGGGAGATTCGGCTAGGGATGTGAATGTCCACACTTAGTGTACAAGACAAAAATTGATCAGGCTCAGGCACTTAAAACATAATTTATTTATTATTCGAATTATATTCGAATTTAAAACGCATAATTTCAGTTAGGGTGAAGAAAACTTTTGGCTTCTCTCCTGAGGCTACAAGAGGGCGCATCGAGCAAAATATTACTAATGCACGTTTATTCAAAGCATAAGATAACATGACTATCTGTGAAAAAAGTGCATAATGTTTAAAATAATGTTTATAAACCATTTATAATTAATTAAGTTGCTTAACTATAAACAAAACAGCATCATGTATGTATGCATAGTTTAATACAAAGGGCCGAAAGCCAATCACACAGAGTACATTTTTCAGTTGCAGTGGGATGGGGAAAAAACCCTGTCATAAAGTCTCGAGATATGTTTTTTCAAAGTTGAACTTGCATTAATTTTACATGGCTTTCTAAACATGCGGCTCTTTTGTGCGAGACACGAGATATGTTTTTTTCAAAGTTAAACTTGCATTAATTTTACATGGCTTTCTAAACATGCGGCTCCTTTGTGTGAGATGTGAGTGCAACGGTAATAGATGTCCCTCTAGAAAATGCGCGAAATATGTGTTCTGTGTGAACGGCTTGGTTTCAGTTTTGATGTAAACAAGATCTTCTCTGCATTGATGTTCTCTTTTTTCTGCAGTATTTTTAATGAACAATGCAGCAGCGCCGCAAAAACATTATAATGCAACGACACTTACACCGTCATCGCATCTCGTGCGCCACTGCAACGTTTTTGCATTCGAATGTGGATTTTTATTTTAAATTCAACGAATATTCAAAATTCGAATTTTTTTTGACACCCCTATTGCTCAGTGATATATTGAGAGTATTTTTAACAGTCTTTTGGAATGTTTATATTATCATACAAAATTGACAAACATTTTTTTGAAAAATGATTTTAAGGAACTGGCTTTTGTTAAAGGGATATATCAACAGATGAATAACCTTTAGGAAAACACAGAAGACATTTATTTATTTTAATTTTGGAAAAAAACAAACAAAATGAATCAGAACCATTCATCTCCTCCTCTTTACTATGAAATGCACATGAATGAACATCAGAAGGAATGCTGACAGAAACAGTACAACTTACTGAAAGGTATCACATCTCATGTAATCACTCAATCAGTGTTTCAACCATGGAAAGACATCAATAAAACAGCTTGTAAGCATTGTCACATAACATTACATTTACCACAGGAAAGTCATTCAGGTTCCGTAAACTCGTTAGTCAGTTAGATTAAGAACTTTAGGGAGGAGCATTTTGATTAAAATTTGCACTGTATTACATATAATTGTTTTTACTTATGTCTTTATTATTTAATGTATGTTTCAGTAAATCTGTCATGATTTATTACAGCCACTGTTGAAATGTTTATATTTCAACAACAAACTGAAGAGAAATAAAAATTTGTATTATTAAAGTTTGTATAGAAACTGCCTCAAGCGCAGTGTAAATGTTTATGCATGTTTAATATTTATTTAAGTGTTGATTTATTAATTCATTATTAAATTAACTTTATTTTCTGTTTCTTGATGAACAGCAAGAGCTTAATCTAGCACTTTAATTCAAAGTGCTTTTTTATTCAGTCTATCAGCAAAGCCCTGGGTTTTGAAATTACTGTTTTGTAGTACAATACTGTATGATGCTCCTGAAATAAAACTCGGTGTTAAAACATTGTGACCAAATATTTGTATGTATACCATATATCGTGATTAGAGGTCGACCGATGTATCGGTTTTGCCGATTAATCGGCACCGATAGTTGATTGCTGGAACTATCGGTTATCGGCAAAAATCCATGCCGATAGTTTTCCAGGTTGCGTCCATTGCTTGCGCGGCTGAGAAGGGTCTGCGGTTCAGTACTGTTTTTGTTAATAAAGCACTATTTTAGTTTTTGTTCAGTATCAATTTTAAAACAATCGGTTAATTAATCTGTATCGGCCAGTGTGGTCCAACCTAGCTATCGGTATCGGCAAAATCAACTATCGGTCGACCTCTAATCGTGATAGTATCAATTCAGGAGATAAGCGTAGAGTCCCAGCCGTAATAGCAAGGCATATACGATGGGAACATGACTATGTACTGCATAGATGAAAGACACGTTTATCTTTAATTTTTCTTTACTTTATAGTAGCAGCATGTGTGAGCACACATGCCAAAGAGAATTGCGTTATTCACATTTACGGCTCTGTTCATATGTTTACAGATGAGCCAGCCAGCCCTAGTGTAGACCATGATGGCAGCCATATTCCTGCATCGGCTGTGATCTCTGGAGCTCAGGCTGTAATCTCTGACAGCCCCAGCCCTACAACCCCCAGCCCCCTCATGCGCCGGCAACTGTCTCATGACCAAGGTAAGCAAGTCTGTACAGATTTCAGATTTATTTGGAGCAATTATTGCCATCTGAGAGCACCACGTGAATGGATCAGTGAGCATTTTGTTGAGCTTGTTGCTGATGTTGTATTTTTGTCTACATGCATGCAGAGTCTCTCAGAAATGCCATTCTGGAATCGGGAACCAAAACGGAGCGCTCAAAATCATACGATGAAGGCCTGGACAACTACCGGGAGGAAGGCCGTGGGTAAGTGACGATTAAAAGCGTCGGATCATAATGTTGGAGATTACTGATGCTATCATTGAGTGGTTGTTTGACCTAACATAGTAATTCATTTCCACAGACGATCCAGCAAACCGAGTCTAAGGGTTTTCAAGAAGGTGAGAGACGCACATAAAAATCTCCCTCATAAAGAGCAGCTTTATTTAAACCAGAATGGTCATTCACTAATAATGCCAACAAAGTCTCTGTTCCAAAACCTTGTGAGATGCCTATGTTTGGAGTATTTTAAAGGGGTCATGAACTGCCTTTTTTCATCATTTTGTATTGTTCTCTGAGGTCCACTTATAATGTTGTCAAGATCTTTACATCAAAAAACATAACATTTTAGCAGTAATAGGCTATTTTCCTGTTTTGACCCCTTCATCCAAACGCTCTGTTTGAATAGGCGTGGTGGATTGTCGGCTCGGAAGTAAACGCCCACTGCTATGATTGGCTAACAGCTGTGTGTTTGACAGCCTACATCCTTCACAGATGGCCGCTGCTGTGATTTAGGTTAAAAACGCATAAATACTCAGCACGTATGAAACGATCTGTAATAACAGACAAAGCAATAGTGACCACGTAATAAAAACAGAAGGAAGGCAATGCAAAGACTGTTTTTCCACAACTTGGCTCTGCACAGTGTCTTGTTGTCTTCGGAGCATCTTTATCGTTTGGTTTCTGCATAGACCTGCGTTTGCCTCTTGTTATTTACACTACATGCGTGAATCGGTGGGCGGGGCTAAACAGGCAGTGATGTAGGAGCAGGCGTTGATCTACTTCTCCAGAGGCGGGGTTTAGCTACACTATTACATAATAAAGTGCAACATCCCACAACCTGTCGTTTTGGCAGATTGGCTTCAATATAAGCTGCTTTTAGACTAACGAGAAAGTTTTGAGTTCTGAAACTTACAGGATGTTTTATAGTACACTGACCTCTTATATGTCAAAAGATCAAGGTGAATTTAGATTTATCAGTTCATGACACCTTTCAGGCTTTGCCTAAAGGTCAATCCAAGATATCTCCTCTTAGTCAAATTCAAAGGCAATCCTATTGAAGTATTTGAAAAAAAAAGAATCCAAAGTGGTCAAAGAAAAAAAAAATTATGGTGCAACAGTTTCTGCAAACGATTGTGGGCAGTTCATAGGCACATCATGTGACATTTAATTAAGTGACTAGTCAATGTAATGTACAGCACTCCACATCGGTCACTTGTCAGGTTCCATTTCAGTTAGGGTGTCACCTTAGAAGGGAGCTGCCTATGTAGGCAGTAAACACAAGCAACTTAGGTTTTGGAACGGAGTAAAAATTATGCACAATTAGCCAAAAGTAGACGGCAAAATGTCATGTTTGTTCTGGTCTTATAGGCATTGGATGGCCATAAGTCTGATGACTCCAGCTCTAGAAGAGACTCCTCCACTGAGATCTTCAGTGACTCCACTAAGGAGGGTTGGCTGCATTTCCGACAGCTCAACACGGAGAAGGGCAAGGTGGGAAAACTGATCTCTCAGTCCTTCACTACTCATTTCCCATAGTGGCAGATTCATTCACGAGCATGTTGAATTGAATAGTGATAGTTTTACTATCATACTGTACTTTACATGCGTTCTTCTGTTTACAGCGAGTAGGAGGCGGTATGCGGCCGTGGAAACAGATGTACGCAGTGCTGCGGGGACACTCCCTCTACCTCTATAAGGACAAAAAGGAGGGGCTTGCTCACGTCAACTCGCAACTGGAGGACGAGCCTCAATCAATCAGCATCAAGGCCTGCTTGATTGACATCTCTTATAGTGACACAAAGCGCAAGAATGTCCTGCGGCTAACGACTTCAGACTGTGAGTATCTGTTTCAGGCAGAGGGCCGAGAAGACATGCTGTCCTGGATAAGAGTCATTCAAGAAAACAGCAACCTGGACGAGGAGGTTTGTTGACAATGATAGTGTTTTAACGTGATTGCTAAGGTATTTGTACAGTTGTGTGATGTAAATTTCATAAGTAGCATAGTCCGCATGTAAAGCCAGATTTGTCTAATTGTGCATACTCTGTATGCTCAACTTAGACTAATTAGTTTGTCCACAAGGTGCAAACACTGCCCAGTTTTTGTGTTTCACAGTCAAAAGAAACAGATGAGGTGGAAAATAAACCACTAGAGCGGCAACAATAATAGATGCCTGCTTTGGTGAGTGCTCGTGTGAGGGGTTTAAGAGATACCCACAACTCTAGTTTAAATGAGTACAAAGACGTTTTATCAGTCATGACTTCTGGAGAGAAATTCCGGAGACACTAAACAAGGATGACACTTTCTAGTGCGGATGTTTGCACACACTATCAAATGGAGTATCCTCTGCATTCGGCTGTACACATGCGCTAAGTATTTGCATCAAAATGGTAGTATACTTTGGGATTTAGACATCTTTAATGTTGACTTCATTGATGAAGTGACACCTCAAAACTAAGTATAAAGAGGTCAACAGTTGCAATTCAAAACTGGCCATGGCTGCATGTTCATTTCCTTCTGTTGAACACGCCAATATTGGATGAATTGGATACATAAACAGTTGAAGACTATTGCCATCTTGCTAATGGGCACACCAAACTGCC
This sequence comes from Sinocyclocheilus rhinocerous, assembly GCF_001515625.1. Classification (NCBI taxonomy): domain Eukaryota; kingdom Metazoa; phylum Chordata; class Actinopteri; order Cypriniformes; family Cyprinidae; genus Sinocyclocheilus; species Sinocyclocheilus rhinocerous. The sequence goes on from NW_015650326.1 coordinate 1,008,344, forward strand.
ATGTGACTAATTACTGTAACCGCAGGGAAATGACAACCGGATAAAGCTGGATTGGCTGGTAGCCAACTGGCCTTCACTATTGGCTATCCTGCTGTGACGTCAAAGGCAGCAGACAGGGAAAAATCTATTTTATGCTTTTATGGGTGTTCCAAAAATCAGGCTCTGATAAAGCATCTGTTGTATACATTAAACTATTTCTGATATTTTCAGAAATCTGATTTATATTTTCTTGCAATTTTTATTATTTGAACAGCTAATTTTGAATCACAATAAATGGAGAAAGTTGTGACATAATGCTGTAGTTATAGCATCTACCAACAGAGGATAACAGGGCCATGCTCAGTCCTTGACTCCTTTCTAAACCGTGTCTTATTACACATTTAAAATGTCATGTGAACAGCCTCACAAAAACTAATATGAGCAGGAAATCATAGCAGATTAATATCATCATGTGAAGTCTGTGAACCATGTCTGCCCCCTCAGAGTTGACTGCACAAGCATCATAGTATTGCATAACTTTGTCCTGAATTGAAACCATGTGAAAACCAGCTTACTGCTAACACAACAGGGCTTTGTCATTGGATGAAATCAGTGTCGAGGTGACATTGTTTACTGAAGGTGTGAGGATTATGGGTAGGCTTGTTGTTAATATTCGTCTCCTGTGTTTGCCAGAGGAACTGGTTTGCCTTAACGCTCACAATCAGATTTATGTTGCTTTACATGAGGTTTGCATGTTACCACAATGCTAATGATTCTTTATCTTGTGTTTTCAGAACGCTGCCGTAACCAGTACTGATTTGATCAACAGAAAGCTCAAGGAGTATATATCCATGAGGTAAAGAACATGTCTTAGAGACCAGCAGGTTTGCCTTGCCATAAAGGCCCTGTTCCAAATCCTAGTGAGCTGCCCCACTGAAATGAAGCTCTGTTAGCTGTCACTCACATTGAACACCAAACAAAAAGCATGGCCACGCACAAGACTTGACTGGCACTCATTGTTGATTGACTTTGCTACTAGACATGATATTTGAAACAAAACCAAAACTGCAGTATGGCTTAGCATAATTATCAAATTGCAAAGGCTATTATTTAAATTAATAAATACATGCATTATGTATTTTCAGAGTGTAGAGTGACTACTCTTACATGTAAGCAGCTAATGATCTTGTGTTTTTAATGTCTCGCAGCGGCGTGGTTCATGTTAAATTATCTGTATCTGCATCTGAGTTTGGGTCGATAACAACGTGCATTTGGAAACTAGTATGTATCTTTTTCAAATGAGTTATAGAAGATATAGAAAAATAACGTTTAAATTGATATACTTTGATACTTCAGATTCATTTAAATATTAACAGAGGACACATAGCAAGCTGCTGCGGCAAATCTGCATGATCCAAGCTGCCCTAAACATGAGATGTGCAATAATTCTGACTAAAATATACTTTTTGCAAAAATATTTTACATCCAAAAGTGGAAGCAGTTCAACTCATTTCTCCCATTTACAACAGCACCATACAAGTGCTGCAGTACGAGTGTTTTCCAGCCGGTTGGCAGTAGCAAAGACAGAGCTGTGGTTTGTTCAGTAAATCACTTTTTTTTTTTTTCTTCTTTTTTAAAAAGGCAGGTTTTTTTTTTTTTTCGTTCTGCTGTACCGAAAACATACCAAACTATGACTTAGAAACCAAAATATTCACCTTACTGACACCTAACCCCTATTGGAAAGGCAACATGCACAAACCATCTTCCCAAAGTTGTAATGAAAAGCACTTATAAATCGGCTGTTGTCAACTAAAGATAAGCATTGAAGACTCCCCGCGGTTTTCCTCAAATTAAAGGCTGTAAAAAAAAAATTTTTTTTTATTTTTGTAAATACTAAATTTTTTACTATTTTACAATGAAATTACAATAGTATTGTTTGTTTTTATTTAGTAGTACATGGATGTAATTAACATAATGATAAACATTCAATATTTACGCCTGTATACCTGATGTGCACGAGCTGATAGGCAGAGCACGCTGAGTAGATTGAGCAGTTTATTTTTTGTTTAATTTATTTTTATTATTTTTTTTCTGTACCCAATATTTTAAATATAATATTTTATTTCCCATTTTTTTTTTTTTTTATTACAAATGCTGTGAAAATACAGGTATCGGTATCAGCAAGTACCAAAAATAAAAGTATCGGTATCGGACTCGTTCTGAAAAAAGTGGCATCGGTGCATCCCTAATTCCTTTTTTCTTCTTACCTTACATATATGATGAGGTAGGGACACACCAAACTGACACCAAAGAACTAGCGCTGAGGAAAGCAATGCATCGCATCGCCTGCATTGGGGCAAAAATGTTGCACTAGAAGACACTGGACAGACTACAGCCGACGGCCATTTAGCGTGTACGCTCTGCACTTACATGACATAACATAACTGTCCCCATAGCAGCAAGTGGCAGTCGTCTGTATTCGGCATTCAAACAGGAAAATCGGAAGAGCTAGAACTGTGGATATACAAAACAAGCAGCGCTTGCTTTTACCATTGTTTACTCCAGCCGTGCTCTGCCGAGCTCCGCTGCCAATTCGACATGCAGAATCGGCTGAAATGCAGCTGATGGCATCTGACTAGAGCCAACGGTGCGGAACACACCGAAAAAACGAAAGCCGGGCAATGCTCAAAAACCACCCGACATTGCCCGATGGCCAGTCATCAGCTTGGTGTGTGCCGAGCTTAAGATTGCCCTGTGTTCAGTGTCCAGTAATATGTGTGTGTCATTACAGTGCACCCAGCAGTAAGACAGAGCCATCACCCAAAACCTCACGGCAGTCCCTCAGCATTAGACACACCCTGCTGGGCAGCAGCAGTAAGAGTCAGAGCCTCTACTCGCCCAGAAACGAACAGGAGAGGAGTAAAGGTAGCAAACGGCATAATGAAATAACACTGAAACCCATCATGTGTGCTTGATCTCAGTGAAATGTTAATGTTAGCGATATGTGTCTCAGATGACTCCAGTCCTCCGAGAGATAAAGCCGCTTGGAGGAGAGGAATTCCAGGACTGAAGAAGAAGCCTCAAGATAAGAGGCCCACTGCTGGCGTCATGTTTGGAGTACGACTGGATAATTGCCCTCCTGCACAAACAAACGGAGTAAGAAATTCAAGAGATTACAAATGCACTACTGCATAATGCAAATTAAACTATTATGGGTGAAACTCACATAAACATGTCAAGGTTACATTTCACTCCAAGAGCAAATGGAAAAAAAATTTAAATTAGATTTTCAGTGAAGAAACTTACGCCTGTACAAATTTTTGCTTTGGGACATTATTAGTATATTTCCCCCTCTATGTATCTGAATGTTTTACATTTGAATCTTTTGTATAACGTAAATGTTTGTTTTTTTAATATTACATTACCGAGAAGTAAAAAAAAATTGTCATGATGGGAAAATATGAATGGTTCAAAAATAGGTTCCATTTTGACTTTGGGATGAAAAATTACCTCCTTTTGGAGTTTTGTGACATTATATGGTATTAAAAATAACACTAATTACTGTGTTATAGTTTGTTCCTTTGATCGTGGAGGTGTGTTGTAAGTTGGTGGAGGAGAGAGGGTTGGAGTACACAGGCATTTATAGAGTCCCTGGAAACAACGCTGCCATCTCGAGCATGCAGGAGGAACTAGACAGTAAAGGCATGACAGACATTGATATCCAGGATGATGTGAGTAAACACTTCTGTGTTGTGTGCTATTATACATGAGCGCTTGTACCATAAAGACAGACCTGATCTTTATGCTTTTATTTTGTTCAGCAGAAGTGGCGAGACCTCAATGTGATCAGCAGTTTGCTTAAGTCCTTCTTCAGGAAACTTCCTGAGCCTCTCTTTACTAATGGTGAGACACATTGATCGCATAGAATAGATGATTCTTCTGGCTTTATACAAAACTCATGGAAAATACTGTGTGCTGTCTCTCATAGAGAGCATCTCATATCTAAGAAAATGTTGCATCTCAGCTCTTTTTTCTCCACATGTGGAGGAAGGACTCCTCCAAGAGGACAAATTGGGCCATAGCTCATATGGTCATAGAAAACCAGGCATAATTTCCAAGCCTGAAAAATCTGTGGGGGTGGGGGGATTTTATATATATATATATATAGAGAGAGAGAGAGAGAGATTTTACGTATGTTCAGCTGCAGTATTTTTGTTATTGTATTTTTTTTTTTTTTTTTTTTTGGAATCATTAAAATTATTGAGTTAAATTAAAAAGGCTTACAGAATTACTTTATATTATTTAATGAAATGATAAATAATTATTACAAATCATTTTCGGTTTCGGTTTTCAGCCAA
>NW_015650326.1:1012949-1020096 GCF_001515625.1 Sinocyclocheilus rhinocerous
GTTTTTTTTTTTTTTTTTTTTGCGAGGGTACCCTGATTAATACACTTCAGGACTGTTCTAATAATGCTTGTTTGCTCTGATCTTAGATAAATATTCCAACTTTATTGACGCCAATCGAATGGAGGACCCTGTTGAGAGGTTAAAAACACTGAAGAGACTGGTACGGTTTATCTGAAGACCACTGTTGATTTACGAAATACTGACATTTACTAGATTGGAGAAAGAACAATCTTTTAAATCAGCAATAAAATCCTCAACAGATAACAGGTATAAATCATATTTACTATGTTTATTCTGCCCAGATTCATGAGTTACCAGACCATCATTATGAAACGCTCAAGTTCCTCTCTGCACATCTCAAAACTGTCTCTGAAAACTGTGAGAAAAACAAGGTATGAGCTTTGTAAATGTTCGGTTCATTTACCCTGTCTAGGCGAGTTCAACAACCTATTACAAGAAATGATGAATGAAAATACTTTAATCAACTTTAAACTGGTTTTGTAGATAGTATTACGTCACTGTAGATCATCACTTTCATAAAAGTTACACATTAAATAATATAATCAAATCATAAAAACTGCAGTGTTGCTCGATTTCGTCTGTCACAGCTTGTCCGAAGAACCTGGAAGCACAAATGCTTGTTGTGTGATGTGGCTTTCTCTTACAGATAGAAAAGCGGTTGAAAGCCAGTAACGGAAGCTTTTTTTGTATTTAATTAGATGGAGCCACGTAACTTGGCCATTGTGTTTGGCCCAACTCTTGTCAGAACCTCTGAAGACAACATGACGCACATGGTCACGCACATGCCTGACCAGTACAAGATCGTTGAGACTCTCATTCAGCAAGTAAGAGCTTTTTCCTTTCATCTCTGTAAATTGATGTCTGAATGCTGCTTAACTTTCTGTCTGCTTTGCTCTTCTACAGTGTGATTGGTTCTTCACAGAAGATGGAGATGAAGAGCCAACGGTGAGTCTGTAGTTTCCTGCCGTTTTTTTTCTGAGTGGATTTCTGAGCCCTAAACGAACATCCCCATGCTATCACTCTCCAAGAACTGGAGACTTCAGGGTAACACTGGTCAGAAAAATCATCCTCGTTTTCTCAGTTCCCCTTTTGTCCCATTTTCACCTGGTCCACCTCGCTTTTGTAGAAGTATTTAGTCGCAGACAACATCGAGGAACTTCCTACTCGCTTACCGGGGCAGATTTATATTTTAGGGACCCCAAGGAGAGTTCGGATCTGATGCATTATTTCATTTTTACAGAACAAAAGCTGCATTACAGGTATCTCTGAAACTAGGGTTTGAGGCAAGTTAGATGCTTACTTGAATATAGCTTCATGCAGCTTTGCATCTTTATACTGAATTGATGAGAACCGCTTTAACTCTTAGCGTACAGTGCACAGGTCATACACTCATAGCATACAGTGCTCACCATGCTCTGTCTTTAAAAGGCTGTGGATACTGATCCGTGAGTTAAATCCACTGCTGCTTAATGCAGACTTGCATTGTCTTTTAAAAAGCTGAATACAAAATCAACAAAGAACTAATAAACTAACCACTTCCACTGTATTTCTGCTCTTCACTTTCATTCAGTAATAAATTCAAAATTTATTGTAAGTCCTGATTTGCTGGAAAATAAGAGCACATGGATTTATTCAATCACTTTATGGACATGATAGGCCCCAAGCATTTGCATGTTTTGCATGGAGGGTGAAACTGCCACTGCTCACAAAACACATAATCTTTGCAAACAGTGTTTTATGAAGAAAAAGACAAAATTTGTTTGTTTGGAAAAGCTCAAACACACACTGCTCAAAATGGCATTGAAAGTTCGCTATTGCTCATGTTAATGACGTATGAATTTCACCTCTCTCATTGCTTGTTTTTGTCAGACCACCGTGGAGCAAGAGAGCACAGTTCAGTCTCAGCCTGTGCCCAACATTGACCATCTGCTGACCAACATTGGCCGCACTGCTTCGTCACCGGGAGACGTCTCAGGTAATCTTGCGTTCATAGTCCAACTGTTCCAGCCTAGGGCTATGAGTTTAGGAGAATGGATATTACTTAAAACCAAAGTGAGACGTTCAGTGTGTTCAGATGTTACTGTGTGTATGTTCACACTCTCTTACTATATTTCAGATGATAAGCAGATGCTCATGCTTTCCATTAGATCTGTCAATGTTCAGAGCAAAACAAAAGCAAGCTTGCCAGAAATGTCTTGGTGCATATGTAAAGGTGAACTATTTTAGCAATTTTGCGTATTTGATGAGCTATCTGAAAAAATTGGATAAAATAGTTCCTATGAATGTGAAGCTTATGAATCAACCTTTTTTCATTGAATTGTTTCTTTACCTTCCGCCATTGTTTTAGACTTGTTGCCTTTATTTCAATGCTATGATTTCTCCAGAATTCTCCTTTTGCTTTGGTTTGTGTTGGTTTGAACCTCACTCATTGTCATCCCTCCCCTAATGCTTTAGTCTCCGTTATGACTCCACTCCTCCTTTTCTTTCAGTTCTTTTCCCTCCTTACCCTTCTCTTGTGCTAACTCGGCGTGTTCTTTCCCAAAAGAAATGGAAAAATCTATGATAAACCACCAAAGGTTTACCCGTCTGACCTATCTTGTCTGTAGTGTTTTTCTTCTCCCTTGTCCCTGTCCAGCACTGCTCACACATTACCCAATCTTGACACAGGCCAAGTGGGCGGCGTCTATCACTCGGTGATGTCACTGATGGACTCTGTAATGTCTGTGATGGACAGCTGGGACTGTAGGAAGAAGGAGGAGTGTTGTCCCCAGTGTAGCTGCCTAGTCTGCAGAAATCCCCGATTCTTATAAATTGAAAGCGAATCCGGGACAAACCCACCAGAAAACAAAAGAAACAAAAAAAGAGTGTCAGAGAAGTTGATATTTGTCATCGTCGTGCTGCACGTTTCATATCTTATAAGACTATTATTAACAGAGAGGATACAGAGCTGTGATGGTGTAATGTGTCTGAAAAGCCTCTTTGCTGTCTCTCGTTGTCTCTGAAGCTGACCGCAAGGAGTTCTAGCATGGTATGGTCTTCAGGATTTCCTCCAGTCTTGTGGCGTACAGTAACTGTCATTGATGATGTCTGAAGGGGTGTGGTGAGGGGCTGAGCCGGCTCAAATCATAAAGCTCCCGACGAATGTCATACCATTCAAAAGCATTAGTATCTCTTGATGGAGAGTGAGCAAAGGGGCTTTTGAGTGGTGAAGTAGCCCATCGTAAGGACTCGCTTCCTCCTCGTAGCTGCTCTACCACCTTATAGCTTTGGCCCCTTTAGCCCCTTTCTGCCCTCCTGTCATATCTGACCCTTGTTGTCCCTTGTCATAGTCTCTCAGTGCTTTAATTCATTCTGCATCTCCATGTTCTGCACCGACAAGCTGATACCGTTCAACACAAACATGGTTCCCCAAGTGACTGATGTTACCTGTAAACGGCGATTTTCTGCGACGTAGCAATGACTGACTGCAAGCGTTAGTTAGAATCCATTTACCTGCTCATGAAAATGATTAGACGTGATGTAGTGGCAACCAGTGGAAGTGCAGACTGTGCAGGTCGCATAGTACACCAAAGCACAGTATAACAACATGGCGACCGCTAAAACGTGAACTATTTAAAACGTTCCACAACAACTTGACGTCTCTGTGTCTGTTTTTATAAAAACACACCTTATTGTCCTGTATTTCAAATGTCCCGTATCTAAACTTGTTGCAATGATCACAATTATTTAACCTAATTAGGGTTGGGCGATGTCTACCAAATTGGCATCGGACGATGTCTGCAGTGAAACATCGTGATGGACGATGACATCGGGGTGAATCGTGAATCCGTATGCAGAAAGGCTCAACATCGTGATGTCTGTCAGCCATCGGCGATGGACGATGGCATCGTCTATCGGCCCAACCCTAAACCTAATAGCCACTTATTTCCTTAAAATACTAGAAATAGCATGAAATATATTACATAGTGGTGACAAAATTACAAAGCAGGTGAAAAAAACACAAAACTTAACTTCCTAAACAAAATCAAACATTTTATGTTTCCAAGTTTTTTTGCGAATAAGTGGCTTAATATGTATGCGTATTAAGCATATGAGTCCCATGATGCATTGTAACCTAAGCTAAGGTAGGTTTACAAAAGTAAAGAATAAAGCACACTCAGCCATCACTAAAAAATAGCAGCAGCATTCAGTTTCCGACCAGATTCGCTACAACTCTCATCCCTTAATACATAGTAAGGATGTCCATCCCTGCCTTGGTGATGTCTCTGAGTTGGGAAAGAATGCCTGTAGACGTGTTCTGCTGGCTCTGTGTGTGTTTGTCAGTGATTGGCGGTTTAACTGTGGACAGGCTGTCTGTCTGTGTGAATGTGTGCATGAGCTGCCTCCTGTCTTACTGCACACTGCCGGGTTCTTGTCATCACTCATTTCTCTTTCCTCCATTTCTCTCTGTGACATGGCTTAAGTGTGGCGCTTTCATCTCTCAGATCTGTACATGACTCCACTGTTTGTGCCGTTCCACTGCTGTTGTGGTGAAGGATATTTACTTATCGTCTCCGGCTCTATGTCCCTGCTGTATTCCACTTAAAATATCTTGCTTACCTTTTTCTATCCTTGTTCCACTAGATTCAACCACCAGTGACTCTGCTAAATCAAAGGTGAGATCATTTCAAAATCAGTATATACAAAAAGAGACAATTCCCTGAGATTGATCACATTGCATTGTAAACTTACACTTGTCGTTATGTGCTTGGTTCTGTAGCAGGGTTCCTGGGGATCTGGTAAGGACCAATATAGTAGAGAGCTGCTGCGTACTTCCATCTTTGCTAGCCGCAAACGCAAAAAGCCTAAGGACAAGCCTCAGCCGAGCAGCTCTGATGACGACCTGGATGCTAGTTTCTCTAAGAAAGATCTTCCAGTGCAAAATGATCCAAATTGGCCTGCTGATGACCAAACTGAGGATGCTGAGAGTGAAGTTGGACTTGATGACCAAATAGTAGGGACAGAGGATGATGAGCAGAGCCCAGGAGACAGCCTTGACCTAACCTCTGAAAACAAGCAGCTCATTTCTGAACATCTGCCCCAGGAGACTTGTTCTTCACCTAAGATCATTGCATCGCCCAAACCTAGTTATCACATGACTCGCCAGAGTTCCCTGTCCGATCCTCCCTCCAACTACGACGACGGATGTGTCTCGGATCTGGGCACGCTTAACAGCACCAGTTCACAGGCCTCAGTACCCAGGATGAGGCACGGGAGGACACCAGGCCACTGGATGGAGAATACAGGAATGGGCCCAGGAGCAGAGGTCTGCTCTATCACATCAGATTACTCCACCACCTCCTCCATGACCTTCCACACAGGGGTGGAGTCCATCGCCCTCAGTCCAGAGGTGCAATCTGTCGCAGAAAGCCGCGGGGATGATGCTGACGATGAAAGAAGCGAGCTCATTAGTGAGGGGAGGCCCATGGAGACTGACAGTGAGAGCGATTTATCGGTCTTTGCCGGTGGCCGAGATAGCGGGCCAACTGAAGATAGCAAACAGCTGGAGGGCAGCGTCACACCTTTGCAAGATGTACCCAACCTAATCCCCTCCCATCGAATCATCGCGTGCGACACCCTGGCACGCAAGAGAGGGAGTCGGCAGAAGACAGACAGTGAGTCTTCAGCAGACGGGAACCGCAGCGACAAGGAGTCTAGTCGACTCTCGCGAGTGTTAGAGGCAGTCAAAGGCCGCTCCACCGGCAGTCTGAGCTCTTCCTCTCGCAGCGAATCAGAGCGAGCCGAACCCATGTGGCGAATCAAAATCACAGACCGGTTAAAGTGTCGACTGAGGACGTCAGCAGATGACATGTTCGGGGTGGGTTCCCAGTGCACCAGGTCACCCGAGACTCGAAGTAAACGGAAAAGCAATATCCGCCGCAGGCACACCATGGGAGGTCAGCGGGACTTTGCGGAGTTGTCGGTAATTGGGGACTGGCAAAGAGTCGAGGGCAATGAGCTCTCAGCTATGGATCGCTTAAAGCCCAAGTGTAGTTCGCAGGACTTCTCCATCAGAGACTGGATCGCTCGAGAGCGACACCGAGCCAGCAACCCTGAAGTTAGTCTGGACTTACTGGACCTGCACCCTTCCCGATCACGGGACCTGTTATTCGCTGGGTCCTCGCACTCCCACTTGGGTCAGCTCCTTAATGGAGATGTAGCGGCCGCTCAGAGCAAGAGCCTAAGCCTGGCTGCAGATGCCCACCCTCACAAACTCTCTGGTGCTCAAGTGGTCCGTTCCCGTTTCTATCAGTACCTGTGAAAGTGTGTGTGAGTGAACACTCATGTATATGAGTACACTATTTGAGTGTCTAAGTATTGGCATGTTTTAAGGTACTTGAGTGATGCTTGTAAGCCATGTTGGCATCAACGAGTCGATATCATGAGCGAGAATGTGTGTGTGTGATGTGAGATCGAGAGAAAGAGTATATGAAATTGCTATCGAGCGTTCTCAGAGAGTTGCAAGAAATGTTTTTAAAACGTCCTGTGATATTTCCTTCTGTGAATGAAATTATGTACCGATCCAATGTTGTACAGTGAACAGAGGCCCTCTCACTGTTGGCTGAAGTGCAGTATTGCTGGAAAACTGGGAGAGCTCGAATTCCAGCGAATATGGATTTTAGATTCGAGACGTCACACAATGGAGCAGTTGTAGTTGGCTTGGAAGATAAAGGCAAGTAACCGAGAAATAGGCTGAGCAGTTTGTGTGCTGTGCTTTGGAAAGGTGTCTGTTTCGTTTTTCTTTTCTTTTTTTAAGTGCAGTGCATGGCAGACACTCGGCACAGTAAACATTTTTTAAATAACGGAAGACAAAAAGGAACTCAGTTTTACTGATGCAGTTTGCAGTGTACATGTTACTGTTTGTTGTAATACGACTACTGAGACATGATTACTGTCTCTGGCATAAAGCTGGAAAAAAAGAGGAGAAAATAATGGATTGTTAAAGAACAAATCAGGTGTCTTTGGATCATGAAAGTGCCTCATATTGAATACCGATCTTGGGTTGTTGAGGGTGCCACATCTCAGATACATAAAAAAAATTTAAAAGATATGTATTATTTTTTATATATATATATATATATATATA
>NW_015650326.1:1020522-1022501 GCF_001515625.1 Sinocyclocheilus rhinocerous
TATATATATATATATATATATATACATAAAAAACTCAGCCACACTTTCACACATTCATGGAAAAATGAGCCGCTTCCATTCCTACAGCATTCCTCCTGGGTCTTAACACTATTTTAATGCATTATTGTTTTAAGTTTTGCATTTGGTATTTTAACCAGACTTGGATTTTAAATATTCCTGTAAAGTAAGTAACTTAATTGTACATATCTATTACATGTTTTAGCTGCTCCTCATCCTCTGGTCATTTTCATTGCATCAATTTCTTTTTGTAAGTATTGTACGATACAGAGGTAAGGTTAAGGGACCCGGGAGAGTGAACGCGAACATGCTAATCATCTCTGGGGTCTTCAGTCTCCCTGTGTGTGAACAATGCTTCCCTAACTGTTTGTATCATGCTGGGTCTGCTCATATGGTGGACGCACATTGTAAAACACTGGAAAATAAACCCTTTTTTGTCTGATAAATAGTTAGTCCTGTTATTTCATTTCCTCATCAATTTCAGATTTACACCACAAGGGGGCAGACTGCCATTGCAGGAATTTGCATAATTGTGATGGTTAAGAACAAAACGCTGAAACTTTATCCTATAAATGTGAACAGCATAAATGCAGCCATATAGAACATTGCAGTATCTTGCTTTTAAGTGAAGATACAAACAAAATAGCTTTCAAAATGCTTTATGTACAGGGTACACACAAGTAGGGACAAAAACAGTTGTAATTGACACGCGTCAGTGCGTCTGCTTACAAGACAGGATTTCACTTACAATAAATTCAGTGGAACCACATCGGAACATTCAAGCTGTCAAAAGTAACAACACGTAAATAGATACATTAAAACAAAAGAAACCATCTTGCCTCCATGCCAAATTATAGAGCAAGAAAATATATTCTATGCATAACATTCTTCAAAGACATTTGTAACCACATATGAGAAAAACAAGACACACAAAACACAGACCTGCCCAAAGACACTAGTCCTATGTATTCTGTATTCACAGTTAATCTACTGGATTACTTTACAACTCAACTAGTACACAGGACTGTAAAGAAAATGTTCTTGGCAGGATTGTGGCATGGTTCTCTTTGATAACATAAAACTTTATTTCTAAACTTTTTGTTTTTCCCTCTAATTTGTCCATAAATTATTCGTCCTACCTCATGGACTGCCTGTCTTAAGCAGGTTTACTCCAATAAGGCACAGTGACTAAACGAATATCCATTTGCAACTGCACTAAAATAAAAAAAATTAAAAATTTAAATCAAGACTGCTTTTCAGAAAAAGCCGATTCACAAATGAACAATATGCCATTGTGCCCTCATGCGGATGCTGATGTGGATAGTTACAACAACTGTTTTACAGTAGCACATTTGATGGAACAAATAGCCTCATGAAATGAGCAAAACAAATTCCTGTATAAATTTGTATGTAAATGATTTATGCACATTTGTTCAGCTCCAATAATTTTTTATGTAAATTACCACATTCAACTGACATGAAATTTTATAAATATTTTGCGCAAATTCATTCAGCATGAATAGGCCTGATAACGATGACATTGACGACAGAAACAAATAGGTTCACAAAGACATTTATACCCAAATAAAGGCCCTAAACTGGTTTGAACTCATCAGAACGTTACACAGCAGGGAAAATAATGCTATTGAGTAAATTTGCAGCTTTTAATTCCGGCCAATCATTCTTCTGTATATTGTGCTGTCGTCTCTTAAAGCTTTCTGTCAGCAATGCATGAATTACAGAACACAAGCAAAAGAGTTTTGACTGGTTTTCTCACACTGCTTGTGTGGTGCTGTGAGTATGAATTGGTTCATCATGTACCTCCACAGGTTCTTATATCACCAAGTCATTCAGATTCTTTCCTGAAGGCAGTGAGCCAATCAGAGTTGAGGGGCGTGGTCTATGCAGAGGCTCAGGAGAAGCCATCAGAACTACCATGGGGATGGAGGGGAGGGGGGGGG
>NW_015650326.1:1022511-1035759 GCF_001515625.1 Sinocyclocheilus rhinocerous
AGGAGGAGTTTGCATATTGGGCTGTAAGCTGGCTTGTGCTGGATCTGAGTAGAACTTTAACCATCATCCTCGTTGTCCTGCTCCACTTTATCTTCAGTCGGTATCTCTGGGGGTCTGAAACACTCCACGAAGAAGTTGACCAGCGATTGACTCAGATGTAGCTGCGAGTCTCTCGAGTGAAGGAAGTGGCCTTCATCTGGGTAGATCTGACAGACAAACAAAACTCATTCAGTCAAGTACCAATCATTTTACTACACTAATGTGACTGATTTCTGAATGTGTGTGTGTATCACATATATATATATATATATTGGGGAAAGTTACTTTTAAAAGTAATGCATTACAATATTAATGCGTTACCCCCAACACTGTATATATATAGAGAGAGAGAGAGAGAGAATATCCTGTTTTATTCAGAAATCTGTCATATACATCAACATAACAGTTCAATATTCATTACTTATTTTTGAGTGTTTTTTTGGCATTTGACTGTGTGGTTGCTAGGGTGTCTGAGTGTTTTAGCATGTTGCTGTGTGGTTGCTAGGGTGTCTGAGTGTTTTAGCATGTTGCTATGTGGTTGCTAGGGTGTCTGAGTGTTTTAGCATGTTGCTATGTGGTTGCTAGGGTGTCTGAGTGTTTTAGCATGTTGCTATGTGGTTGCTAATAGTGCTTGAGTGTTTCTTTTTTTGCATGTCATTAATGGTGTCTGAGTGTTTTTAGCATGTCCCTATGTAGTAATTAAGGGTGTCTGACTGTTTTTTGCATGATGTTATGGTGTCTGAGTGCTTTTAGCATGTTGCTATGTGGTTGTTAAGGATGTCTGAATGTTTTGCATGTTGCTAAGGGTGTCTGAGTGTTTTTAGCTTGTTGCTAGGGTGTCTAAGTGTTTTTTTTTTGCATGTTGCTAGGGTGTCCGAGTGTTTTTAGCATGTTGCTATGTGGTTGCTAGGGGGTCTGAATGTTTTGCATGTTGCTAAGGGTGTCTGAGTGTTTTTAGAATGTTGCTAATGGTGTCTGAGTGTTTTTAGCATGTCCTTATGTAGTAATTAAGGGTGTCTGACTGTTTTTTGCATGATGTTATGGTGTCTGAGTGCTTTTAGCATGTTGCTATGTGGTTGTTAAGGATGTCTGAATGTTTTGCATGTTGCTAAGGGTGTCTGAGTGTTTTTAGCATGTTGCTAAGGGTGTCTGAGTGTTTTTTTTGCATGTTGCTAGGGTATCTGAGTGTTTTTTTGTACGTTGCTAGGGTATCTTGAGTGTTTTTTGCTTGTTGCTATGTGGTTGTTAAGGGTGTTTGAGTGTTTTAGCATGTTGCTATGTGGTTGTTAAGGATGTCTGAATGTTTTGCATGTTGCTAAGTGTGTCTGAGTGTTTTAGCATGTTGCTATGTGGTTGCTAGGGTGTCTGAGTGTTTTTAGCATGTTGCTAGGGTGTCTGAGTGTTTTAGTATGTCGCTATGCAGTTGCTAAGTTGTTGTGAGGAAGTGAGTAAAAATATCACATCTCTCCTCACTGAGTCACATGATTTGAGGTGTCATTCAAGTCTACAGCACAAATGGAACAGAACCAGTTATAATGTAATAATTAATTAGTGTCTTGCCCAAACCACAAACCCTTAGTATATGTAACAGTAACTGTGACACTTGATGCAACAAACACCACTAAAAAGATGTTACATAATGCAGAAATGTAAGTGTCAATAGCTGAGAGCTTAAATAGCAGCTGATCAGCTCTTACCTGTAGTGTATAATTAGCTTTCTCATTTATCAGATGGGTGATAAATTTGGCCGTGTGCTGAAAATGGACTTTCTCTGTGTGAACAGAAAGACATTTTACACAGTGTCAGTTAAACAAATGAAAGAAAAGCATGTGTTTAAGAAATAAAGAAGTTAAGCACAAGAAGCTTTGTTTAAATCAAGGGTTACCGTCCGCCGTCGGGTGAATAATCATGAGTTTTTTGTCCCTCAGTTGCTCCATGTGGTCTGTTAAGCATGCCATCTGAAAAAATACAAGCCAAAACCATATGTAAGAGAGAGTGCTGGGGAGATTACTTACACATTGTAGTCTGTTACTGGTTACATGTTAAAAATTGTAGTCAGTAGTGTAATCGAGATTACTCATTTTAGGTAATGTATTCTGACTACATTTGGATTACTTTTAGATTACATTTGACATGACTTGTTTATAGATTTAAATGGGATTATTGTTATTAAAAAAAGAGAAATAAATGCATGACCACTAACAAATGTGCGAATGTGTTGTTAAATTATTGAAATATTAACTTTAAATCTCAGTAAATATTTGGTCAAAGTGGTTTGACTGACAAAAAGTTTGGGAATTCCTGCATCACATGAACCAAAAAATTTAAAAGAGAAAAAACTATTAGTCAGAATAAATAAATTATGAATAATGTACTGCCATTGTGTGAATAATTTGTAATCATGTAATCCATAAAAAGTAACTGTAATCTGATTGAGCATTTTAAAACGTAATCTAATTACAAGTACTTAATTTTTGGAATCTGATTACGTAATCCAGATTACATGTAATCAGTTACTACCTGTTAAATCTGGTAACAGATTTATTTGACCTGACCCTCAACCATCTTATGTTGTTTGCATTACCTCGTATCCTCTCTTACTGGACTGCGGTGATCCTAAATAGCGTTCAGAAAATGCAGAAGCTGCAGGACAGATGATCATCAGTAACACTGAAATGAGTCCATTCATTTTATTCTAATAAATGAATGACAGGCATGTGTGATCAAACACTGGATATGACATCATACCGTATAAAGAGAAATCAGTGATGGGGGAGATGACGGTGCCACACTTGATTTTGAATTGAAACATATTTGGATTTTCATCTGAGCGTAATAGTCGGCTGGCCAGATATCCTCCATATGCCTGAACAGACAAAACAGGTTATTAGTGATGAGTGAACATAAATGATGCTGAATGATACAATCATGCATCACATGGTACAATTTCATCAAGAGAGAATTTTGAGAAGATTAATATGAATCCAACAATACAGACTTCCTGAAGCCAACATGACATCAAAACTGATTCTTAATTTTAATATGTTTGATTCTTAAGATTTAATATGTGTTCTTGCTTTTGAGTTTTGAACGAGTCATCAGTGCATGTTATTACAAATACACAAAATGTCTTTATAATCACTCATCAAAATTTAATAACAATCGCTTTCCGGGCAGGGTTATTATAGTAAACTAAAACTATCTTTGTTCATTCATAGCTAAAATAAAATATAAATGTAAATAAAAAAGTTGACGCACTAAAATTACTAACCTTAAAAAAAAATAAAACCCTAAATAAAGGGGTCATCAGATGCCCATTTTCCACAAGTTGATATGATTCATAAAAATAAATTAAACCTAAATAGTAATATTCAAATATAAATATGATGAAAACACATCACAGAATTACCAAAAATTAAACTAAAATTAAAATGAATTAAAACTGAAAATATAAAATGAAAAGCTAATTCAAAATATTAATACAAATTATAAAAGTATATAAATAAAAGTAAAATACATAGGCCTAATGTGATATAAAAGCGTTTTGTCATGCTACCTCATTACTTGTTGGAAAAATTCGCTTTTGGGAAAAAGAAAAAAAAAAGCACACTACTAGGTAAACAACTCCGCTATTCTCACACTACTCAAACATGTCACTCATTCCCCAAGTCACCAAGCAAACTCACCTTTCCAGAAACTCCAACTCTTGAGCTGTCAATGTATGGCAGCTGTGAGATAATTCTGCAGTGAATCATAGAAGAGATGTAAGCGTGAAGTAAAGTGTTCTCTCAGCACTGATGCTGCTGTAGTTTTAGTGTCGTTCATGTAGATGGTCTGACCTAAGAGCTTCCAGCTGGTCTCTCTCCTCAAACTCCCCCAGTTTCTTTCTGATGCGGTGGAGGAGGTTTGTGCCCTGAAAGCCACTGCCGCGGCCGTCCAGACGCATGACTATGGTGTTGAAGGAGCTGACCAGCACCGTGGTCCAGTCCACCTGGAACTGCTCCGTCACCATCTGACCACCAGGGGTACCGTCCCTACCAGAGCAAAGCAAACGTGTCAGAACCATCCGATCAAATGCCTCAAAACAACGTCACGTTTTGATACCTTGTACTTAAAACCCACTGGATGAATGATACGATGAAATATCTGGGTCACAAAAAAAAAAAAGAAAATTATGTAATAAATAAATAATCAATCAAGCCTATTTAAGGGTTTTTATTTATTTATTTTTTTGCACCGTTAATTCTCCCTCTGTGTGTGTGTGTGTGTCAAAATCTGCTAAGGGGTAATAATGATCATTTTTTTATAAGTGATTTTTTACATTATTTACATT
The DNA here is from genome assembly GCF_001515625.1 of Sinocyclocheilus rhinocerous. Taxonomy (NCBI): domain Eukaryota; kingdom Metazoa; phylum Chordata; class Actinopteri; order Cypriniformes; family Cyprinidae; genus Sinocyclocheilus; species Sinocyclocheilus rhinocerous. The sequence continues at coordinate 1,026,884 of NW_015650326.1, forward strand.
TATTCTATTATTTACAACAGGATCTGCATGCGTTTAAATAAAATATTTTGGTTATAAGAGACAAAAAAAGCAACTTAGTACATCAAACCACTCCTTTCTGGGTAAAAATTTTAATAAAAATTGTGAGCATTTTTGACAAGCCAGACATGTCAGTCTCTGAGTAACATGTAATTTAAGCCATAAAATAAATAATAAGTGATTTTTTACATTATTTACATTTATTCTATTATTTACAACAGGATCCGCATGCGTTTAAATAAAATATTTTGGTTATAAGAGACAAAAAAAGCAACTTAGTACATCAAACCACTCCTTTCTGGGTAAAAATTTTAATAAAAATTGTGAGCATTTTTGACAAGCCAGACATGTCAGTCTCTGAGTAACATGTAATTTAAGCCATAAAATAAATATAAGAAACTCCGCAAAAAGCACTTTGCATGTCTCCAGCATGTTTTATAATTACCCAAAAATCAAACATAGTTCACCCCTCATATCACGTTCGTCAAAAACTTAGACTGGCCGTCGATTGGAATACTAGAACTAAAAACATTAACATAACACACTCATGGGCATCAATCACTGAAAACTTGCCAGCTAAGAAATAAATAATTATTACCGTACAATTATGCTATTTTCAAATCCACATCATTTGAATATTATGATATCGATGTCTGTCAAAAAATAATGTGTGCACACAGTAGTATTTACGAGAAGCAGGGGTCCAGCTAGTACACGCATTACCTGGAAACCCCCTCTATACTCGATGTTTTGAATGCATCATAGCTTTCCGAGAAGAGGGAGAAAACATGCTGTCTGTCAGAGACGAAAACACACGTAATACATAAAGCACATGAGTATAAATTTGTTCTTCACTCACTGAAATTGAATCGGAATGATCAGAGAACTGAGTGAAATACTTCACACCGCATGCTACAGATGATAAATACCAATCCAATGGAAATATTCGATATTTCGATATTTTTCCTATTTAAAACTTGACTCTTCTGTAGTTACATCGTGTACTAAGACCGACGGAAAATGAAAAGTTGCGATTTTCTAGGCCGATGTGGCTAGGAACTATACTCTCATTCCGGCGTAATAATCAAGGAACTTTGCTGCCATACCATGGGTGCAGCAGGCACAATGATATTACGCAGCGCGGAAAATGAGCCTATTTTCAAAAATAGTGGAGTGTTCCTTTAAATTGAAATGAGTCCCTGTAGTCTCCAATTTGACTCCCATATGCTGATACATAGATTTGGAAACTGGACAGGTGATATTTCTAAAATGTACTTTGATCACTATCTTCTCAGTTGCTCAGATACTGTGTATATAATGACATCCAGAATGGAGGAAAATAATGTCACAAAAAAAATCGACATCAAGGTACATTTAATGAGAGCGTTTTCATGAGATTCACACCAACTTCACAAAGCAACAGCAGCACTGATGTAGTCACACTAAGAAAATAAACACATTAGCACAGCTTTAATGTTAGTACAGGTTTTAGTCCGGTCTTTGCTGGACTAATCCGCTGTGTGGATCATGTATCAGTTATTCTGTGTGTGTGTGTGTGTGTGAGTGACTTACACCAGCAGCAGTAAGGGGTAGTGAGCTGTCTCTGTAAACCCCGCTGGCTTCACAATCTGCATGTTCAGACCTGTGCAAATGATGGGAAAGTTACTGTGCTGTGACGATCCTCAGCTTTGTGAAAACTGACTCGGAGAGTTTGATGTAAGATACTCACAGTAGTCATCTATGCTGATCGTTTTGTACTCTACTTTGGGCATCTGCGTGTTGTTCACAGTGGTGTTCAACTGCTTATTGAGCTCCACATCCAGCAGCTCTGAGTGAATCACATACAGAAGATGGTCAGAGAAATATATCTGTGTACTATAAAATATACACTATTTTGGGATCAGTAAGATCTTTTCGTCATTTTGAAAGTTTCTTATGCTCACCAAAGCTGCATTTATTTACAGTAAAAACTAATACTGTGAAATATTTATTTTAGATATTTATTTATATATTTATTTTCTATTGTAATATATTTAAAAATGTAATTTATTCCTGTGATGCAAAGCTGAATTTTCAGCATCATTACTCCAGTCTTCAGTGTCACCTGATCCTTCAGAAATCATTCTAATATGCTGATTTGATGCTCAAAAAAATTTATTATTGTTTTATTTTATTATTAATGTTAAAAACAGTTGTGCTGCGTAATATTTTTTGTCGAAACCATAATAATGTTTTTGAGGATTTTTTGATGAATAGAAAATTGAAAAGAAAATAATTTTTCAAATAGATATCTTTTGATAGAAACATTATAAATCTCTTCACTGTCACTTTACTAATCAATTTAATGTATTTTTGCTTCATTTCTTTCAAAGACAAACAAAAAAAAAAGTCTGACCCCAAACTTCTGAACAGTATTGTATAGTAATAAGCAAACTGGTAAAAAAAAATCTACTACAATATAATGAAATATTAATTATGTGTTTATCATCAGAATACATGGCTATTTTTAAATGGCGGTCAGAGAATAGGCCACTTTTTCCCCCCTGAATGGTGTGGTTACAACAATTACCAGCAGGGGCTAACAGGGTCATACAAACCAGCTAAACCCTGACCTCTTGGTGTAAAAATACTGTTATCTATTAATACGGGCATCAAAATCAACACATCTGACTTGCTGTGAATCACAAGAGCGAGTTATAGCAAGTGAGTCTGTTTTGTCCCGCTTCCTCTTTTCCCCCAAGAGGCCGCTGATAATCACTGCTAATTATGCTAAACACACAGCTTCGGCTCACACTCTTACAGAAGAGAATCTGAGGATGTGGTGTTCTAACAATTCATCTGACACAATCGATAAATGTTTATCTCACATTGTTGCGTTTTTCTTCAAGCACATTCAACTTCTGAACACGGTTGATAAAGCGCCTATCTAGGTCTTCTATCGTGAGAAATACCGTTCCAGTAAAGTCTTGGGTGCAGAGCTGATAAAGTGAGTCCGTAGCTGCTGATAGTGTTTAAATGCAGTAACAGACTGAGGACTCACTCTCATACTCTCCGTCTCTGGTGCTGTAAACGGCTGTGTGTGGCACACCGGGACCTGCGCAGAAAAACACAGAGGTGAAGATTAGTGTCTGACAGCATATACTGTATACAGTGGGTATAGAAAAGAATCACCGCCCTATAAATTAATCACATTTTGTTGCTTTGCAGCCTGAAAAGAAAACGGACACCAGCTGTATTTACTCTTATAACATTTCTATACCCACTGTATGTATATTCATGTCATCACATCTCAGAAAAACACGCTGGCCTTTATTGTGTATCTGAACATTACTCTATATCACGCTTGTTTTATGCATTACTGTATATTCTGGGAGTTATCTATGTGAAATATTCTATTATTGTAGTAACCTCTTTTAGGTGAATCTGTCTCTAAATGGCATGTAAAAACACTTTATATGTTGCACAGATGATTTCTTCCTAAGTGGATGATTTTTGGCCAGAATAGCCTCCAATCTGGTCTGGCTTCATGCTACAGTTACCAAAGACACATGCATGGACAATATACAGACATACATATAATAAAAAAAAAATTATAGAGCATTTTTAAATATTTATTTATTTATAAAGCAGTTTCACTATTTAAGTAAAACCATTTCAATAAAATAAAATGTAAATAAAAACTATTTAATTAAACGCTATTTTCAAATTTCAATTATTCAAATTTGTGATACAATGGAAATTGTCATAAGGACCATTATTATCCAGTACTTTTTAAAAATTATGTTTCAATGAAACCTGTATATCATGATATATATCGTTACTGACCATAATGTTAAGAATATTGTGATATACTGTACAATTATACATTGTGAAATTTTTCACTATTTTAATATAATTTAAAATGTAATTTATTCTTGTGATGACAAAGCTGAATTTTCAGCATCATTACTCCAGTCTTTAGTGTCACATGATCCTTCAGAAATCAATAATAAAGAAACATTTCTTATTTTTTATCAATGTTGAATCAAACATTTATCAGTGTTTTTATTGTTTGCTGAATAGAACAGCAAGAAAAGAGAATGAAAAGAACAGCATTTTTTGAAATATAAATATTTTGTATTTTTGATCAATTTAATGCATCCTTGCTGAATAAAAGTATAAAAAATCTATTATAACAAATTATTCTGACTGTAATTACTGATTAGATCAAAGCTGCACTATAAAAAAAAATATTTTGAGATTTTGCCATTTCAACCCATTTTAATTTTTTTGTAGACATAACTAATTTTTTTATAAATTTTCCAGACAACAAGGAAATTTAAGTTCATTGGCCCTCAACTAAGCTGAAAGTTCAACTCAAAAACACATATGTGACCCTGGAGCACAAAAGCAGTCTTAAAAGGTTAGTTCACCCAAAAATTCACCCAAAAATTTTACTCACCCCCGATGCATCCTAGGTGTATATGACTTTCTTCTTTCAGACGAATCCAGTCGGAGTTATATTAAAAATTGTCTTTGATCTTTCAAGCTCTATCGTTGCACTCAGCGGGTGTTGCATTGCTTCTGTCCAAAAGATGTGAAATAAAAAGCACCCATCCATAAAAAAAAGTTCTCACACGGCTCCGGGGGGTGAACAAAGGCCTCCTGTAGCGAATCGATGCGTTCTTGTAAGAAAAATATCCATTTTTGTTAATTTCCTACTGTAAATATATAAAAAAATTTATTATCATTAGTAATGCATTGCTAAGGACTTCATTTGGACAACTTTAAAGGCGATTTTCTCAATATTTTGATTTTTTTTGCATCCTCAGATTCCAGATTTTCAAATAGTTGTATCTCGACCAAATATGGTCCTGTCCTAACAAACCATACAATCTGAAAACCTGTAATCTGAAAAGTTGACTCAACAAATTGTTTTTACAGTGTGGTTTTGGGTTTTTCAGGAATTCATCAATGCACTCAAACCCCATTTAGGATCACTAAACATGGAATAATTATACAGCACCTAAAATGGATCTTGATGACTATCAATGCTTGGTTTGATCCACACAACCGGTGGGAAGCATCAGCTACACAAGAACGGATCTTTCTCTGCTGAGGTCTGGGGAAGCATCATGCTGCAAGGACCATAAGGCTCTGTTCTGACTTCATCTAATTCAAAACGCAAACACTGACCTTTCCTTGTGCTCAACAGACCTTGCTAAACAGATCAGTGACCATGGCAACCACGCTTTATTGTTGGTAAAACACTCAGCAGGGTAATGATGTCATGACTAACAGACTGGGATCAGCCAGAGTCACTGAGCCAAACTCGGCAAAGAGAAAAAATACAATTATTGAAACACTGACTTTATATTCCATATTGTTTCTGGTCTAATAGTACTTAATGCCTGTTATTGGGGAATTCTCTATTTCAATAATCTAAAATGTGAACTATTCAATTAGCATATGAGATATATAAAACTAGCAATGTAGAAGATTGGTTTCTTAAGACAACAGTCTATTCTACAACATCTGACCGCAGAATGCAGCAACTGACCAATCAGAATCAATTATTCTAGAGAAACCATGTAATAGAGTACATTAGTACCAATCCACTTTTTCAGCGTTGTTGGTTCTGGAAGTATTTTCCCCTTTCATTTATCCCATATAGGGATTTTTTTAAGTGTTGTAAGCAATGAAACCAACCAACCAGCTACGAGGAGAATCACAACATTACAAACATTTACTTGAAGCAAAAAAATACCGTAAATGAAAATCGGACAAAAAGACAAAGGTACAAGACTGTGTACTTAACGATTTTGGTGATGGAAAGTACAATCCCATAAAGCATTGTGAATGACATTAATCAAATTAAAAACAATGGAGAAATATAAATCCTTTAAAGTTGTTGGTTGTATCTATAGAAATATACTTATATATATATAAGTAAATATAAGTATTTTGAGGTCATGGTAATGGTCAGAGCTAAAGATCTCTTTTGGTTGTTTTGCTCACTGTGACTCTCTGATTGGTGGAATTTTCTGTATAGCATCATGGGTAATGTAGTTTTTCACTATTAAACACAATTAATTAAAAAATAAGTTGAATAAACACGAACAGACAAGTTCAACAAAGCCACATACAATCGATTAACAACCTTGGAGCTCACAACAGGTCTGTCTTTAAAGGTTTATCAGTTATTGTTAAAACTCAATTTCCCTATGGAGAGTTTGGACCTCTGGAACCGGACCAAATATACAGTTGGGTTCCAAAGTAAATTTCACATTAATTTTCTCCATAGGGAAGCTAAGCTCTCAAACTACATGGTTTTTAATTCAACTATGTCATTTAAAATGCTTCATGGGATTCTGGTTCTTTTCCTCAAAGCCGTTAAGTACACAACTTAGTCTTTTTGTCCAATTTTTTTTTGCTTCAAATCCAAGTTTGCAGTGCTTTGATTCAAGCTTGTAGCTGGTTGGTTTGGTTCATGGCTTGTAGCTCTTTTAACACCCACCTTTTTAAAATCCCTATGGGAAAAATAAACAGCATTAGTAAAAAATACTTCCGGATCCAAGGCTGTTTAAAAATTTGGTTTTCCGTATTGTACTCTATAGGTATAAGACAAGTTATTTACAGTTGTTTTGCATAGAAAAAGCATTAAACCTTTGCAGTTGAGAAGGAAGTAGTTAGCATCTGGACTGAATGATCCGCTGATGTATCCACAGCTTAAATTACAGGAAAGACAGCGGCGGTTGAAGGATCCTGTGGTGTTGGCGCTAAAAAAACAACACATCATCAGTGCAATGCTTCCAAATACATCACTGTGTGTGTGTGTGTGTCATACCTGTAGAGTTGACGCCGTCTTGCATCATCTTCTGTACTCAGAAAGTATCTGCAAAGACATTGTTGTTACAGATATCCATTTTAATGTTTCAAAAGGTAATGGTATATTGCTTTATTTTAGGTATATTTCTGACATTTTTATTGACAATATGGATAGAATCAAGCATCTGGGTCTTTTGAATGCTGCTGATCACACATGCTTACACAAGTTTGGTGTCCTCGTTGTAGGCTAAAATCTGCGTCACGTCCCAGTCTCCTGACGTCAGCGACTGTAGCGTGTCTGTGCTGCTGTTGGGCTGAAAGAGACGGCAAAAGGAAGTCACTCCTTACTTTTAACATGCTCTTTAAGGGATAGTTCACCCAAAAATGAAAATTTGCTGTTTATTTACTGAACCTCAGGTTAACCAAGATGTAGGTGACTTTTTTCTTCAGTAGAGCAGTAAAGAAGATTTTCGGCTGAAACCGTGGTCCTTGATGATTCATAAAATGCAAGTCAATGGCTACCGTCACTTTGAGAGTCAAAAAAACGTATATATGCAAAAGAAAATTAAACCGCATGGCTTCTGACGACATATTTAGGTCTTATGAGGTGAAGCAACTGGTCTGTATTGAACAGTATTTACAACATTATTTCCTGAAATCCAGAGCCTCAGGCAAACGGTCTGGAGTGAGGTCTTGTTCACGAACGAATCATTCTTTTGAACTGGTGAACTGGTTCATCTAAGGTTTACAGGTAATAATGTTGCAAATAATGGTCAGTTTCTTGCACAGACTGATCATTTTGCTTTTTAAGAACTCTATATATCGCCAGGAACTACAGGTATTCATTTTGTGTTCCTTGATATGCTTTTTTTGACGCTCAAGGGCCAGTAGCCATTGACTTGCATAATATGAATCACCAAGGAGCACGGTTTCAGCTAAAAATCTTACTTACTGTTCTACTGAAAAAAAAAAAGTCACCTACATCTTGGTCGGAGGGTGAGTAAATTAACAGCAAATTTTCATTTTTAGGTGAACTATCCAATTAAAGTAGCGTGTGGTTTCTCATTGTCAGCTCACCTGGGAAGTGGACATGGATATGTGGAAGAACTTCCCTCTGCCTCCCTGTGGAACGGCTCGGGTGAAGAAGAACCTGTATCCGTCTCTGGAGAACAGCGGGGGTTCGTTCTGCAGAGAGATTCAAGTCTTCCCATCAGCGGACATTCGGCGAGCGCTCTTACACACACATCCCACACACCGTACGTGTCTCCGCTCTGAGACGCAGCGTGATGTGTGACTCACCTGTCTGTGAAGCCAGCTGTCACTCTCATCTTCATGTTTCTGAAAACACACCGACAGATTATTGTTTTTTCCTCGGTATGTCTACCATTGTGCGACAAAGTCCTTTATTCAAAACCGAAGCAGTGACTAATCTTTTCTTTCATTGAATTGACGTGCATTTTAATACATTTGGATGTAACAATAGGCGCTGTCACCCTTACAGCCTTTTCCGGAAAATTAAAGGTCATGATGTAATTCTCAGACTTTCATTTGTTATTTTATAGTCTTAATGACTTTGCTATTATTATGGACAATAGTGATAATTAAGTGTGTGTGCTAGTGTATATCAGAAGATACCTTTGTGCAGATGCCTGTTGTGGCCTCACACAAGGTCAGGATGGAGTTGTTCTGCGCTCGGTTCAGCCAGTTTACTGCTAGTTTGGTGCTGGTTGCCCACTTCACCATGGTGATGTAGTAATCTTTCCTGCAGAGAAGCTGGTTAAAATACCACTTCAAACTGCGTCAAATAGAGCCTGTGTACATTTTTTTGTGAGTAAATGTGTTTAATAAAAAAAGCTTTGGGCAAAATGGATTTTGTTCATTAGCTTAAAGGGATAGTTCACCCAAAAATGAAAATTTGATGTTTTGCGTCTACTATCATAGATATCGACCGCTCCAGATACGTTGACACGTCTGCCATTTGGAACGTATCGCGGCCCATAGAAACAGTCACTAATGAGGCATCTACTTATATATATATATATATATATATG
>NW_015650326.1:1035819-1052263 GCF_001515625.1 Sinocyclocheilus rhinocerous
TCAATGTATCGTCACGAGCCACAGGGTTTATTTTGGTTTTGTTTGTGTATGTTTTTTTTTTACTCTCAAAGCCGTGGAGCCCATTGACTGCCATTATATGACTGACAGACTGCAACGGTTTGAGTTAAAAATCATCATATGTGTTCTACTGAAGAAACAAAGTCACCTACATCTTGGATGCCCTGGGGGTAAGCAGATAAACATCAAATTTTCATTTTGGGGTGAACTATCCCTTTAATTTAAAAAAAATGCTCTAAAAAGCTTTCCTTAAAGCCATTTAAGCCATTCTTCTGTCGAGTAATGCAGTCCATTAGTCTGACTGTAGCCTGTTTACAGAGTTAAAGTATTACAATATCGTTCAAAAGGTTAGGGTAAGTATTTTTTCAAATAAATTATGCTTTTATTCAGCAAGGACGCATGAAATTAATCAAAAGTGACAGTAAAGAGATTTTATAATGTTACAAAAGATTTCTGTTTCAAATAAAATGCTCTTTTGAACTCTTTTTCATCAATGAATCCAAAAAAAATTTTGAAAAATTGAAAATAGAAATCAAAAATAGAAAACAGCTATTTTGAATTCTAATAATATTTCACAATATTACTGTTTTTATTGTATTTTTTACCAAAAAAAAAAAATGCAGTCTTGGTGAGCATAAGAGACTTCTTGAATAAACATGAATATGAAACTTACTGACCCCAAACATCTGAATGGTAGTGTATATTGTCAAAATCAAGGCAAAAAGTATTGTGGCACTTGGTTGTCAAAAGTCATACCAAAAAAATGATTTAGAAAAGTTAGTTTTTAAAGGCTCTAGTTTAATTTGTTGGATGCTGACATTTAATATTTTAAATACTCCCCTAACTCCCCTAAAGCAAAAGATAAAGTTAGTAATCGAATAAGCATGTTGTTGTGTGGTCACTGGCAGCTCTTCACCTGATCCTGGGGTCCTCTGGTTTCCTCATCCTCACTGTGTGTAAAGGGCCGTTCAAACTCACCACTGACAAATAGATATCAGGGTTCTCCTCCCCGGCCTACAGAGACAACAGAGATTTTGTAACTGGAGTATCTCCTTCTCCTCCTCCTCCGATGGGACCCTGAGGGATAGTTCACCCAAAAATGAAAATTCTGTCATCTTCATCATTTACTCACCCTTAAGTTGTTCCAAACCTGTCTGAGTTTTTTTCTTCTGTTGAACACAAAATCAGATATTTTGAAGAATGTTGGGAAATAAACAGTTGCCGGTAGCCATTGACTTCCACTGTGAGGAAGAAATACTGTGGAAATCAATGGGTCACCAGCAACAGTTTGTTTACTAACATTCTTCAAAATATCTTCTTTTGTGTTCAACAGAAGAAAGAAACTCATACAGATTTGGAACAACTTCGGTGAGTAAAAGATGACAGAATTTTAATTTTTGGGTGAAATATCCCTTTAAACGGCATGATTCTAGAATACAAACACATACATAATTTGTGCAAACAATTTTTATCTGGTCCATTAAATTTCAACTGGTAAAGCGCTAGCAAAGCTCATGGGTTCAATTCCCAATGTAGGCTATACTTTGAGTGCATTGTAAGCTGCTTTTGGAAAAATCTGTCTGGCAAATGAATAAATGTAAATTAGGTAGTTATTGCTTGGCATGACTGTTAAGAAACCTGATTTAGTTATGTCACTACAGTGCTGAAAGTATCAGTTTACACAAACATGAAAAATCTTTCATCATTTACTCACCTTCATGTCATTTCAACAAAAAAGTTTTTCATTCATTGTCAAAATGAATATTTTTAATATTCTCTCATCATTTTTTTTTATCCATTCATTGAAGCAGAAGCTCAACTGTGTGTGTTTTATGCATGAGGAGCAATGAGGTTTGTTCTTGTGCGTCAAGCAATCATGATTGAGCTTCTGTTGACCATATCTGATGTGCTCTATGTATGTGAATAACATAATCAAATAAATAAATCAAATCTGTTTATCATATAAAGTGATCAGGTCTTTGATTAAACCACTTGATTCATATGGATTACTTTTATAATGTCTTTATTTACTTTTTTCAAGCTTGATTTGGGTCAAATTCCAATGGATGAAAAAAACAAAAACAATGACAGAATATTAAAAATATCTTCATTTGAATGAAAGCCTTATAGTTGGGAAAGACCTGATGACAGATTTTTCATTTTTGGGTGCACTGTCCCTTTAAATGTCACTCAAGACAACAGCAGCCATCAGATCCCATTTCAAGGTTACAGTGACACACAACTAAGACTTGGTTTGATCATAAAAAGAAGGTGCAGAGATTTACTTTAGGGTAGCGGTACTCCTGTCCGCTGGGATACAGCGCGTTTGTGAACATGGGTATCTCCATCCTGGGCACCAGAGTGTCATTGATGGTGGCATATGCCAGTCTGAGACCATCTGGTGACCACCAGTGAGCGATGTGACTCTGGAAGATCTCCTCTGTGAACACAAACAAATGAAATGTTAAACACGAAAATAAAGCTTTATACTAAAGGAAGTCTACACTGCACACAAACTAGTGACGTGAATCCAGTAAAGCTTTGTTGCGTGGTGACCGCATCTTTGTCAGATCCTGATATGCGTTAGAGGATTAAATATCCTTTCAAGCAAACGCAGACAGAGGACACGCTGCAAAATACATAACTGCACCATGTGCAAAAACAGCCTTTGTGATTTATCGCATCCATTCTCATCCATCACTCCATAAAGCTGACAGCCGTGAGCTGGAGGAGGAACAAAGAATGTAAAATATGACTGTCTGTAACACTGCAAACTGGACCTCTAGAGCTAATTAACACATTATGTAACCTGAACGGCTAATTTGATTTGTTTTGTTAATTTATTCATTTGTTGGTGCATGAATATTCAAACATTTTTTTTCATAAAAGCAACAATCTACTTATTTATTTAAACAATAATTTGTTCATAAATATAAGCCCTGATGTTTGCAGATGTTCATAGATATTTTGTATAATTGTTCTGTTCAAACCTACGTCACCCATGAGCACCTGGGACATTAACTGCTGCACCATGGCTCCAAAGTCTTTGAGGAATAGTTTTTTTTTTTTTCACCTTAATGTCATCACAAACCCAAATACTTTTCTGTAAAACACCAAAAGAGAAATTAAGCAGGTGTGTGTGTTGTAGGCAGCTTCTATTCTGTCAGTGTTATTTTAGTAAAATGTATATACTTTTATAGAATTTATTTGCTTTTATTTTATATTTTCTGTTTTATTTTAATTTTAGTTTAAATTTTAGTAACTCTGTAATGTCATTTTAATAGTTTTTTTAATTCCTGCCGGTACGAGACTCGAACCCGCAACCTTTTGGGTTACGAGTCAGATTCTCTAACCATTAGGCCACGACTTCCTCTTCCCCCCTTATAAACTAAGAACTGCTTGATGGATTTTATTGGCAGAAGAACCAAAGCTCAGCTACACACAGCTGATGAAGAGATGGGATATGATAAATGAGCTGCTGCTGACCTGCTTTACTTCTGCTCATAAGTACAGCCCATCATACACACACATGCTGAAAACGGAAAGTCAATATGACCCTATTTACCTTCTTAATACATGTTGCTGGTCTTATATTATGAATGATTCATCAGTGATTCAAAAGGGGAAAAAAATACTATTTCATCAAAATGTAATAACTTGCTCTGCCATTAAAATGACTTTCCTTTTCAGCTGTTGTCACCAAGGTCACTTCAGTTTTAACCAGCAGCATTTCACTCTTCCACAATTAACTGCAATTTCCAATTAATGCCAGATGGATAAAATCTCTAAAAAGCTTTCTGTAAGATGTTTCTTTCATATTTCGTATTTTTGTGTAAATTGAGTTATTATTTTGACTTGTAGAAAATATTTAAATATCTGTTATGTCCGTTTTCATCAGGAGGTTCTAAAAAACTAAACACATCAGACACTCACAATCACTTCTGCTCTTTTATTACATGCACACACTCCTCTGAGTTTTTTTTTTTATTATTCATGCTTATGGGTTTTACCTTCATAGAGCCAGTCAGCAAGTCCATTAAATACGACTCCCAGACTGCCTGTGGACACCAGGCGGATTGATGGACTGTTCACTTGCGCTTTGTAGTAGATGTTATTCTCAAAGATGAAAATCTGTCAGGAAAGAAGAACTAATGATTGTAGGAAACACCATGTCAAACCAGACAAAAAAAGTAACTCCTGAACCTGAAAGATTTTAGAGCACATTCATTTTCTCTATAGGGAAATTGAATTAGCGATAATGTATACAACTTTCAAGACAGATCTACCATGATCTCTGAGATTGTTAAGTGATAGTATATACAGTTTGTGTGTGTGTGTGTGTGTGTGTGTGTGTGTGTGAAAAGCTCTGGTGGGATTTTTTCAGCAGGTGAATCACATTCTGCCAAAATCACAGAGAGATATGTTGTACTAACTTATGCAATATAACTACAATGTAACAATATTTCATTAAGAGGAGGACAGCTTTACAATGTGCCAATTTAAATTCAATTTAGAACAGCACTTTTCATCCGGCACAACAGAGTCACCGGTTCATCCTAACTTCTTTCTTTTTTCATGGAAACTTTCCAACTTTTCAATGACGGGTTTATATGAAATAAATAATTGCAATGATTAATGTGAAACATTATTTAACAAATTACAGTCTCTTCTGGCATCATTCCTTCCACAACCAACAATTTTGCCCAAAATAAATTTGCTCAAATGTTAGTTGACACCAAGGAAACAATGTCAATAAAAAGTGTGTTTGATATGACATATGAGATTCAGAATTCTCTTATGATGCATGTGTGTCGACTGCTGGACAGTAGTGGACAAAATGAAATAAAAGTTTTTTTTGAAATGATTGTATTGCTTGCAGTGTGTTTGCATGTATTCGGAGGTCACACATTAGGCCTGTGTATTTTTCTAGTCTAGTCTAGTTTATTACAATGATCCTTTTACTGCTTGTGGTTGCAACAGAAGCTCAGATAACTGTTAAGAGAAGATGCAACTGTGGCTTTGGAAATGCTGAGGATCGATAATTGTACTGCATTTAGAACCATTAAGAGCATTTTGCAGTGATTAGTATTAAGAAGAACTTCAAGCCTGTGATTGTGTCTTATTACTGCAATGTTCATGAATAGTGGTCTGATTTTGTTTCTGACTAATGGTTGCGTTTGTGCCCTGGTATTTATCTGTTATTGTTATGAATCTCTCTAACCACTGTCATTTACTCTGAGTGTGAGCAGAATGAGAGGAACAGCTCATGAGACAGACAGACAGACAGCAGATAATGGCTCAGTGCTCTGTCATTAATGCTTAACTGCAATAGTCTAATGAGGATAAAAAACACATACCACAGGCAGCAAAATAATAAAAAGACAAAAATAAGCTTCAAAAACATGTTTGTGTGACCTGCTCATAGGAGACAACTTCACTGTTCCCAAATCCCAGTGAGCTGCGACATACAGTGGGGAGCATTGTGCATCACAGGTGTGTAGGTTGTCGGGCATCCATCATTTAATCACCCTCAAGATGTTCCAAATCTGTATGGGTCTCTTATGTCTGTGGAACACAAACTTTTAAAAAAATATTTGACCGTGAAGTGCAGTGGGGTCCACTGTGTGCTTTTAGTGTGACCGTCACAGGTTTGGAATGAAGGTAAATGATAACAGAATATTAATTTTTAGGTGAACGATTTATTTTACTTTATTGTGAAGTTGAGAAAGCTGAAGCTATTTTACAACAACCAATCGAGTGCTGCAGAAAGTCCTAAATCCTGGAAACAAGTTAGCATTTTTTCCTGAAGTCAACAGGTTTTTGGAATTGTTTTTTGATTAAATGCCTAAAATTAGGAAACATAAGCTCAAGATTTTTTTCCCCATTTTATCCTGCAGCAGAAAAATATCAGTCATATCCCACTCGTAATTTTTGCTAACAAGTGGCTAAATTGGACTTCAGCAGTTGTCTGGGACTTTAGAAGTCATCATACTGAACAAATAAACGCATGTTCTCAATAATCTGCTTTACAGCATTCCGACAAACTATTCTCAATTTTAAATAAAGATTAATATATTTGTCAGGTTCTTAATGGTGGTAGTTTGTTTATAGGCGAACTCTAGCTTTTTACTTCTGCCGACTCTATTTAGGCTCCAAAAAGTTGTGTTCATTTGTGTAGATTATCTTGATGAACAAAACATGTAAGAATCCTAAACTTTAGTTGTTCACAGAGCATATTTTCTAAAATAATTCAAAAGCCAATGGAAAACCCCTATTGGCTTTTTGGCGAGAGAAACAATTTAATGCTAACTTCAGGGTTGGCCTACAAAAATACATCATCCCTGTAGAACTACAGTGGAGACACAGACGAGATGGAAAAGATTCAATTATTATGAGCGATTTCACTGTTTTATATGATGTGTCCCATGCTATAATAACAACATAATACAGGAAAAACCATTATCGGATTTCTGAAATTGATTTATGCATTGATAATCCATCATCTTTTTCATGATGTAATGCATTATGCACTGTTGCAATGCTATTTTGAGCTTTAGAAGGCAGCTGCCTATGTAGACAGCAAGGCGGTTCAGTAGGTTTTGGGACGGAGCCAATGGCATGTGTCTACACTCTGTAGAACTACAGTGGAGACACAGACAAGATGGAAAAGATTCAATTATTATGAGCGATTTCACTGTTTTATATGATGTGTCCCATGCTATAATAACAACATAATACAGGAAAACCATTATCGGATTTCTGAAATTGATTTATGCATTGATAATCCATCATCTTTTTCATGATGTAATGCATTATGCACTGTTGCAATGCTATTTTGAGCTTTAGAAGGCAGCTGCCTATGTAGACAGCAAGGCGGTTCAGTAGGTTTTGGGACGGAGCCAATGGCATGTGTCTACACTCTGGCCCCCGTCCCGCTGAGTGTACGTTCTCCTCCATCACACCTGTGATGTACAGCGACTCCTCTACATCTCTATCTCTGCTCATCCATGATCCGTCTCGCGCTCTCTCCCCCCAGGAGGAGTCTGGGATGTGACCTTCAGTGTAGGTTCTGGCTGCGCAGACCCCTGCTGATTGCTCTGTCACGGAAAACTAATTGCCGGAGGCGCAGGGCGCGGGACAGCATACGGGCGCCCGGAAAATTACACACCTGATGCTCCGCTCACACACACAAACACAAGTGAGCATGTGTGCTTTATTTATAACACACAAAGCAAATATGTATTTGTGTATGATTATGACAATGCAGTGCAGTGCCATACATTTATGAGTTTGTGTTTGCAGGTAAACACTATAACACAAATATTCCAGGCTTGGATTATATTGCACTTCTTGTGTTGACTGATAAGACACTAAAACAACAGACTACTAATACAAACACAGTAATGCTTCTGTGTCTGTGTATGTCTTGTTCGATATGAACACAGAAGTAGATATTTTCAAGAATGTTGGTAGGACCATTTTTTTTCTTTCTCCATACTATGGAAGTCAATGGCTACCAGCAACTGATTGTTGCCCAGCCTTCTTCAAAATATCTTCTTTTGTGTTCAGCAGAAGAAAGAAACTCATATAGGTTTGGAACAATGTGAGGGTGAGTAAATGATTTGTCAGTTTTGGATGAACTATCCCTTTGAAACATTTCAAAGCTACAGTTAGTTAGGGGTTTCTTTGAATCTCTGACTTTGGGGGAAGAGTAATAGTGACTCTTACCCTTCCAAACGCCACTAATTGAGGCCAGAAAGAAACTAAAATCAGCTCTTTTGAAATGAGGTTGTGTCATGCTGCTTTACTAAAGCTCCTGCTTTATCTCGGCCAGCATGAAACAGACACAATCAGGCCGATATGAGCAGCTCACATTTGTTTATTTGCGCCACATTTATTTATTTTTTTAAATATTGAGCAGAATTATATGGACATGTGGGTAGTTAATACAAAACATCAAGCAGTGTGACTTCATGTAAAATTATTGAAAACACTATTTTCTACTTCTAGTATCATTTTTATAATGCTGATTTCATAAGATACACTATTGTTCAAAAGTTTGGGGATGGTAAATTTTGTAATGTTTTTGAAAGAAGTCTTATGCTCACCAAAGCTGCATTTATTCGACCATATATACAGTAAAAACAATAATATTGTAATAACTATTTTAATATATTTATTCATGTGACAGTAAAGCTGAATTTTCAGCATCATTACTCCAGTCTTCAGTGCCACATGATTCTTCAGAAATCATTCTAATATGCTGATTTGCTGCTTAGGAAACTTGTATTATTATTATCAACATATAGAAACAGTTTAATAAAAAACTGCTTAATATTTCAGTGGAAAATGTGATGCATTTTTTTTCAGGTTTCTTTGGTGAATAAAGAGTTCAGAAGAAAAGAATTTACTTGAAATAGAAATCTTTAGTAACGTTATAAATGTCTTTATTGTCACTTTAGATCAATTTAATGCATCCTTGCTGAATAAAAGTATTAATTAATGTAAAAAAATATATATACTGACACCAAACTTTTGAACTGTAGTGTATATGTCAAGCTACAAGACAATTAAAAAAGGTAAGTAATTGTTTTTTATTGTGACTTACTGTGAAATAGTGAGTAGCTAAAATATACAGCTGCACTAAAATATATACTTGCCTTATAGATGCTATTACTATTTACAGCTCAGCTTCTAGCAGCCCGAAAAGGAGCTGTTTTACTTTAGTGCTTCAGTCAAATTGAGCTGAAAGCCTAAAGCACTCTCTTTTCTAAAGATTAGAGGGGATTTTAGCTTCTTTAGATTTCTATCAGGACCAGTGGATGAAGGCAAACCAGGATTTGATATAGATTATGATCATGATGGTCATTACATGTATGCTCGCCTGTTTCAATAAAACCCAAACATTTCCAGAAAAAGAATATAAAATACAGTAAGAATACAAAGCGTGTATACTTAGACAATATTTGCATTTCTGAAGTGTAGTAACTTGTACAATAGTAAACCAACCTCTTATAACAGTGTTTGTGTTTTGTGGTATTTAATTGTAGCTTTGAAGTTTACCTCTATAAATCTCATTTTGTCAGAGACTCATCGGTCTGTGAGTTTGTCATCGGAGTGTGTTTGTGTTTCTCTTACCAGTTGCTGTCCTTTGGGACCCCATCCGGCGTACTGCAGTACGGTGCTCTGCACCTCATTAGGGCTCAGCTCCACTTTCTCTCTGTCAAAAAACAAACCAATCTCAAAGCAGGACAACTTTGTGTGTGTGTGTGTGTGTTGCTTTGTATTCATGTATGCATTCATGTATGAAATGTATTGTGATTTGACACCAGAGAAGGTCAAATAATATCATATGTATCTGTTAGAATGACAGAGAGAGTGTAAAAGTGTGTGTGTGAGCTGAATGAGAAAGATGTGCGTGTGTAGACGTGTAACCTATATGAAGTCTAATGTATTTCACACTTGCTATGTTTAACACTACATGTAATGAATAATTTAGATCGGGGGGAGGGAGACAAGTTCGCTCTGGGGAAATGACACCAATTCTTAGGAAACACACTAGGTGGCAGTGCTACCCACAATTCAGGTCTCTCTGAAGAGCTCAGGCGAGAGGACAGTAAAAAGCAGTGAGAATGTCATAACAACAAGACTTACGGAGAATCAAGGCTGCAGATGATGTAATAGGCCGTGAAGGAATACTGATAAAGCTGTAGAACAAAGAGAACAGACGAGATGGCCTTTAGAAGCGATCAGTCGCACATCGTGTCATCATCTTTTAGAAAGAGATGTGATGCAACAGATAAGAGGACTCTGCAACAAAAGACTAGAGAATCTGAGTAACAAACAGCTGGATCCTTCACATTATAAATCAGAATACAACGCATTTACCGGTTCAATATTGTAGGCCACCAGCACATATTTTAGATCAGGAGATACTTGGAGTTTGATCGGTTTGTAGGATCCCTGAAACCGAAGAAGAAGAAAAAAAGGTCATGCATCTTGGATGTGAAGTTACTTTTCTTTAGTAATAAAAATATGTTTTGATGTTAATCAAAGTGGTAAGAACCTGGTTTTTGAAACTCTCGAACATCTTGCCCTCTGCCAAAGTCTTGTTGGTTTTGGACAGCACATTGAGTTTCATCACATTGCCGTCAGGGGTACGGTACAGCAGCTCAGTGTCTTTGAAAAAAGAAAAAGAAAAGAAAGATTATCCTTGACATACATGATATCCTATTAATGTACAGTCAGCTGGTCATTATCACAAAATAAACCTCGAGAGAGAAAGAGAGAGAGAGAGAGAGAGAAAGACATATTTTATCACTATGAATCGGTTTCTTTTGGGATAATATCCATTAGGCTATTACACAGCTACGTACCAAATTAATAATTAATAATTCACAAACACAAACAGTATATGTATGGACAAAATAATGGCCATTATTATATTATTCATGCAGACTACAGTGGAAAAAAAAACTAAACATTGCAATTACTTTTCTCGTTACTTCTCTAGGTTGTATATCAGTGCAGTACAAGTTGTGTTCAGCAGTGTTTAGTACAAGTGCTCGGTGAAACGGGTGATGTGTCAGATTTACACAACGGACAAATCATGGAAGCCGAAAGTTTAGCAGGAGCATCTGTAACCTCAACAGCCCAATTGGTTGCTGTTTTAAGAACACAAAGAATGGCAAGATCAGTGAAGAAGAATAGTGGATGAAAACGTGAATGATAGGACCGTTGAGCACAGGCTAAACAACACAGAACCAATGCCGCAAAAGTGAAGTCCCTGTTTCTACAAAAGCTGACCACAGAGAACTTCACAAAGCCAACATCTATGAAAGAGCTGTTATTGCTAAAACTTTAACCACGGACACCTGTCCTAAAATGCAAAATATAAGATGAACCTGATCTTCCCTAGCCAAACAAATCACCTGACTTCATTATTATCAAACCACTATAGGCAGTTTTGGAGTGAAGAGTGTGAAGCAGATTCCCTCCTCCAAAATCTCCTAAAGCAACTGGCAGATGTTCTGAAAGAACTTTCATGATTGAGCATTCAACTGGAGACTATTCGGAAGTTGTATGGATCTAAGAAAAACTTAATAATGAAATATTGATGATATTAGTTCTTATTTAATATATAGATATGACATAATATACACTGACGACTGGAGTAAAGGTTGCTGAAATTCAGCTTTGCATCACAGTAATAAATTACATTTTAAAATATATAATAAATATATTAAAATACAAATATATATATTAAAATATATATTACATACATCAAATAATAACAATTATATATTTAAAAAAATTAACTGTAATGATATTTTTATATTATTGCTTTTACTATAGATATATAATATATATATATATACATACATACTGTACATGCATACAGTAAATAAATATTTTTTAAAGTTGTGTTATTGCTTTGTTGCCTTATGTTAAACTACTATCAGTCTACACTCCATACATCATAATGACAAATAAATTTGTGAACTTAATAAATGTATTAAAAATAAAAAACTGAAATTATTTTTTATATTGTTACATATTTTTATGAAATAGCAGATCGATAAATAACAATAGGGTAAGATTTATGGACAATTGCTTCATTCAGGAGAACAGACAGATAGTTTTACTATTGTGCTTCATGCACATAAAATGGTTTGGGTTTCTTTTTACAACCCATATAAATGTATTCATTCATTTCTTTTGAAAAGCCTATAAAACCCTTTTAACAGCTCATTTTAAAGCACTGGCCCAATTGTCCCAGCTTTAAAAGTTCCTGTTTTGCTAAAGCAACTGTGTTCTTTACATATTCAGGCTGTAAATGTTATACCTACCTGGTAAACAAGTCTGCTCCAGACCTGAATGCAGATAGCACCCGCCTTGATAAATAATACAGACGAGTGATCGCTTTTAGAAAGGCTCGACGCTGAGTTGTGGAGCATGTCAGAGAGAGAATAATAGGGCTGTTTCTCCAAGGTAAACACAGCCTTAAATCAACAAATGCCTTTTCAGCAGAAGAATAACAAAAAAATGATTAATCAAAACGCAGATGAAAACATGATTTACATCTTTTGCATGGTTTACGAGGTACCAGGCCTGCACCTTTATAACACAAACAAGCACACAAGGACACCCCATTCTTCACCCTGCCAAAATCGATTGAAATTTCAAGCACAGGAAAATTAAAATAATAGCTAAAATAAAGCATCAACAAAAGCCTTGGCATTAGAGACATACACCAGAACAACCTCAGTGAGAACTGCAATGATAGCGTGTAAAAACAGGACAGCAAGCAGAAGTGCTTGGTTATAGTTCCAATTCTCTGAAGTTCAGTGTTGGTTTAAGTGATTATGCTTTTCTTGCTGTCAGCATGAGCACTGGAGTCTGAGACAGAGCTTTTATTCCAGAACCCTACCATTGATTTGTTCATGTAATAGCTTCCTTTGTGACAAAGAAGTGTGATTAATTGTACTGAATGTGCACTTGTAGTGTATTTCAAAAGTATAATTTTATAAAAAATATACTTGCAGATAATATAATATTAATGAAAAAAGGCCACTTTACTTAGAGTAATTATACCTAATTGTACTTCAAGAGAGTTCCCTTGAATATATGACTTAACACACTTTATTACACTTTTAGAAAGTACACTTTGTATTAATCTCAATTTAAAGTTTTACTTTAAACTAAAGTACATTTTAAATAGTTTTATAATCTTTTGTCACGCTTTACAGAAGTACACTTATTTTGAGGTGTTGACTAACCAACTAAAGTACATGTGAAGTATTTGATTGTAGTCTTAACTGTGTTATTTAAAATGACATTTAAAGATAATATCTTTTAATTGTACACAATTGCAACTTCATCATTAGAAATGTGTAATTACAAATATATTAAAATACATGACATACACGTTTTAAAGGGGTCATATGATGCGATTTCAAGTTTTCCTTTCTCTTTGGAGTGTTACAAGCTGATTGTGTTCAAATGTTTTTTTGAACATTAAAGCATGTCAACATATTCTGTTACACCAAATACACAAAATAATGATCTTTAAAATAGCATCATATGACCCCTTTAATCGAAATGACAAAGTATATTTAAATTCTTGTCAGTACATTTGTCAGTACACTTTAACCATATTTCAAGACAACAGAATTATGAAATTGCATAAAGTTGTACTTAAGTCCTACTTAAGTGGGTCAAAAAAGCACTCTAAAGTTCAACAGTAACACGTTACAATAAGGTTAACTACCTAACTACCTACCTACTTGTTGACTACCAATAAGGTTCCATTTGTTATACATTAGTTAACACAAAAATACTTCTAAAGCATTTATTAGATGTTATTTACATCATTAAATCAAAAGTTGTTTCTGTTAATATTATTTTAGGCTAATGGACTTGAGCTAACATGAACTAACAATGAACAGCTGTATTTGTGTTAACTAACATTAACAAAAATGAATAAATACTGTAACAAATGTACTGTAACAAACATTAAGCCGGAGCACTGGGAACTGAAAAGACTGCAACTTAAATACAAAGCAAATGAGGGTAATAATGGTAAACACTTGTACGGGTCAAATGAATCACCCACCAAAAGGAACACAGGAACTAAAGAATACAAACTAAAAGTCCATGAAACTGAAACTAACTAAACATATTAAACATATTAATGACATAACGCCCCCCTAACAAAAACAAATGAATAGATGAGGGGGGCTTAGGAGGAGGTCGAGGAGATAATTGTGTGTAATTGTAATTGTGTGTTTCTATCTCACAATTTGGACTTTTTTAAACTCAGAATGACAAGATATAAACTTAAGAGATATAAGGGATATAAACATGTGACCCTGCACCACAAAACCAGTCTTAAGTGTAAATTTCTCAAAATTGAGATGTATACATCATCTGAAAGCTGAATAAATAAGCTCTCCATTGATGTATGGTTTGTTAGGATAGGACAATATTTGGCCGAGATACAACTATTTGAAAATCTGGAATCTGAGGGTGCAAAAAAATCTAAATATTGAGAAAATCATCTTTAAAGTTGTCCAAATGAAGTTCTTAGCAATGCATATTACTAATCAAAAATTACGTTTAGATATATTTACGGTAGGAAATTTACAAAATATCTTCATGGAACATGATCTTTACTTAATATCCTAATGATTTTTGGCATAAAAGAAAAATCTATAATTTTGACCCATACAATGTATTGTTGGCTATAGCTACAAATATAGCCCAGCGACTTAAGACTGCTTTTGTGCTCCAGGGTCACATATAAAAAATTCAGGTTTTTCAGGAGTATATTATATCTAGCAATTCTGACTTTTTTTTTTTTATTCTGAGTTTGCATCTCACAATTCTGACTTGTTTATATCTACAAATCCAGACTTTTTCTCAGAATGCGGATTTTACATCTCACAATTGTTTTTTGTTTCTACTATGAAACTAAAAATAAAAAAGGCAATTGGCGAACTTTTTATCTCCAAATTCGGACTTTTTTTCTTACAATTGTGAGCATAATGTACATCTCACAATTCTGAGAAAAAAGACTTTATCTCAGAATTGTTAGGAAAAAAGACAAAATTGTGATATATAAGCGCAGAATTGTGAGAAAATGGCTTAATTGTGAGATAAAAGTCACAATTACCTTTTTATTTTTTTTATTCCATTTAGTTTTCATACTAAACTACTTGAGCAAGATTGTCTACCTTGTCAAAAATAAATACCCAGCTAGTAATCCCATTGAGCAAACCATGTATGTATCATCTGATGATCATAAATGACCCATTTGAACCAGTTGGAAACCATGTACCAGTCTAAACCAGCTTTTTTTTTGTTTGTTTGTTTGTTTTGCAGGTATGCTGTATGTTCAGCAATGAAAAGTAATACATAGCCCTATCCAAGTTTTGCAGTCAATAAAAGTCAATAAAGTGATTCTGGGTCTGCTCTGCAGTCATTTGCTATAAGTGTATGATGAAAACCCAGAGCCTCTAAACCAACTTGAAAGAATTCAAGCCTGAACAAAGGAAGAGAAGAATAAGCAATGCAGGGGGAGAATATATCTCCACACTGGTCCATATTAAATGGGGATTTTCATCTGAATTACCACAGAGATTGCATTCGATCAGTCTGAGGCTTTAGATGCAGATCCTGATGCAGTTTCTCTCTTTGGTGTTATGAGATGATGCAAAAGGTGCTGCATCCACCCACAGCGCTGACAGCTGAACAACAGGGAGTAAAACTCAACCGCCACTCACCGCTAATCCATGCTGCCTCAGGGTCGTGTGCCTGGAGCTTCCCACTGAACATGTCCTCAATCGTGACTTTCTTCTTGGAGGCCAGACTGTCATCATCACCTGTGAGCAGAAGATTTGGACAATATTACAAGGACAGACTAGAAAAGAGAAGTTTGTCAAGACAAACTGCTTAATAAAGTTTAAAATAGTTATATATATATATAAATATATATAAAACTGCACTTGCAGATAATATAATATGACAAAAGGCAATTTAAGGTACTAGTTAACTTTAATGACTACTTTTCACGCTTTTTTAAAGTGTGCTTTAATGTTAAATTTTTACTTTAAAGTACATTTAAAGTCATTCTATTTCATAACATTTATTACTTTAAAGTACACTTATACTTGTGTGTTGACTAACATACTAAAGCACAGGCAAAGTACTTTTAACTGTAGTGTAGTGTAGTGAATATACTAACCTGCGACTGTGACGTGTAATTGCAAATATAAATACATGACATACAAGTTTCAAGAAATAACATTAAAGTATACAGTAGTTAGTTTACCATAAATGCTTGTCAGTACATTCAGCAGTACACTTTAAACCAATTTCAAAGACAATAAAAATTAAATATAAAGATGAAATTAAATATAAAGCAACCCTCTACGGACACCTTGGCAATTGAATTGGCAATTGGCTAGTAAATTTTTTTGTTTACTCGCCAGACTCAAATACTATACTATACTATATATATATAAAAATCTGAGAATTTATCAGCCATTGGCTAATATTAGACCTCATTTAGTCGCCCAGAGTGAAGATTTAGTCGCATATGCGAGTGATTTACTCGCAATGTAGAGGGTTGTAAAGATGTACTTAAGTCGTACTAAAGTATTTCAAAAAAGTGGGTTCAATTTAGCGTGAACACTCTAAAGTTTAGAAAATGGCATATATAATATAAATATATTACATAATCCACATTGATTTAAAAACAATACATACAATACATTCAACAATAAAAGTGTTTGGTATTTTTCCCCTGGTGGTCTGCCAGCTGAATATGTTTTCTAACCACTGTCCTAGTGTACACCCGCAAACTTGAAATAGCTCCTCCATATTTAAGCACTAAAAAAAAAAAAAAAGGTTGGGGAAACATTTT
>NW_015650326.1:1052335-1064979 GCF_001515625.1 Sinocyclocheilus rhinocerous
AAAAAAAAGGTTGTGGAAACATTTTTCACTCAGAAATTCCTAGTAAATTTCACAGAAATTGCAATTAACACATTTAATTAAACCATGAAATTTTGAAGCAGAAAGACTGAAAAATAGTAGCCTAAAGAAGTAAACTGAGAAATAGTATTTTCTTGCAAAATGTACACCAACTTACACCTTCTTTTTCAGGTGTGCATCTCTCTTTTCCTCAATGATGGCAAACTTCAAATTTTGAAAGTAACTCTGGAATTTGTTATAAACCACCTCCCTCGGGCCCCATAAGACCACCAAATATAAAAAATTAAAATTGGAAAAACTAAATTTTTTTTTTTTTTTTTAAATAAATGTATGCATAGCTCCCACCATATTGTCTGGCTTCTGTCCCCTGAGGTCTGGCTTCAGCAAACAACTCCCTCGCTGATCCACAGGGCCACAGCCAATTACTAGAGCTGACACGAGGTGCAGGGCGAGACTGGGCCTCCCTAGTGTGTCTCATTCTATTCAGAGCTCTATTGATCCGCACATTGATCTAATCAGCCAGAGGTTTTTTGTTATTAGACGACTATACGCTCACCCACATAGTTTGTCTCCCTACATAACAAGTATCCATTCAGGATTTGAACACTTTACAACTGGCTTGCAACACTTTGCAAGAGTAGAAGCAAGAAAGGTAAAGTGGAATGACAATCCATTTCTTCATATATCATATGGAATAAATATCACTATAACAGTATTGTTATCCTTAGCTAAAACTAAAAAAAAAACGTTAATTGAAATAAATCTGTAATTCACTTAAAAAAATGATTTGAGACATGGCAACATACAATATGATCTTCCATTTACTCATCACATTAATTTAACCATTTTATCTTCATCTTAATTTTTTCACAACTTAATAATTGAAGTCAGTTTAATATCATTTAGATTGAAATAACATGTACAGCCAATTTGAGTATACTTAAAAATGTAAGGCAGCAACTGAACTTAAGTTTATAAGTTGAAGTATATGGAAATTGTATGGTAATAAAATAAAATAAAAAATCATGTAAATATTAGATTTAAAACAAACTTAAAAATTGGAAGTGTTGTCTGTTGAAGCACTAAAATTTTAATGCATGACTTAAATTTTTAAAAACATTTAAATCATTTTACGCCATCCTGAACATGAACTGCTCCAGAGAAGATCTGTGTTTTATCTTTAATATGTGAAGTAAATAGCATGGCAAACAACACACAAAAACTACCTGTGATGTTTTGCCAAATGCTTATATGACTATAAACATTACTGTTAAAAATGTATTCTCAGTTAGATCTCAGCATGACTTACATTACAGTCCCATTATTCATTAGACGGATAGCTTTGATCTAAACCAGAAAACTAAATGGATAAGTAAACAATTATAATATGCAATTAGACAGCCCTAAACATACTTACTAGTATATTTGCATTGTACAATGGGAGTTTATACTAACGATATACACAAATCTAACGAATGCAGGTTTATGTGAAGAAATACACATGTCAGGAATGAGGACACAACTACTTTTTGTTTGCATTTTAGACTTGTATTAATGATTAAATGTGAGAGGCATGCGGACAGCAGCACGCACTTGGTGAGAATAGAATGACGGAGGTGACGATCAGAGAGCAGATGGCCAGGATGACCAGCAGGGCGATGGCGATTCCCTTCCAGTTCCTCTGCGGAGGGCTACTGCCAACCAGCTCCTGTCAAACACACAAGCACAGACATGTAAATGCTTAAAGCTGTAAGAATTTTTATGTCAAAATACATTCTCTTAACCCAGTTTACTGTTCATTGACTACTATAAATATTCCATTCGAGAATCTAGGCACCATCAAAACATTTAGAGCGGTCCGCACAGATCCGTCAATCATCCTAGCTCGACCAATAGCAAGAGTCTGGGGGCGTGGCTACTGTAGCAGGCTGAGCCAGAGGGTGTTAAGCAGGTGTGGGAAGATTACTGAAGTAAAAATTCGAAGACTTGCCAATATACACAGAGACAGACCGCGTTTTTATAAAACTCAGAAATAAATATAAATAAATATTTACTTAATTGGCCACTGTTTACTTTTCTTTTAAGTAATGGCAATGCATGTGATAAAGGCCAATACAATTTAATTAAGGCAAATGAGATATGCCTAATACTATGCTGCAATTAAATTTTTTTTTTTTTTACTGGAAATTAAAAAAAAAAAACATGCATTGACATGCATTTGTGCATTGACAAGGTGGCTGGTAGCTGAGCGGGCAGAGTTATTCACTGATAATAATCTCAAAATGGTCGAATATAGATCAGTTTATCATCTCCCTGATTTATCTGTCTAGCCAATATACAGTATCAAGTCTATGGCTGCTCAAGACTACTTCAAACCTGTGAATTTAAAATTGCTTCACGACAAGTTTCATTGCTTAATAGGCTCTGGTTCACTCATGCAAAATCAACTGCAGACTTTGTCGCCAGTTACAACAAGGAAAATACATCAATCAAAGACTTTATTTTAGATTTATATGCAGATGATGTGGTTTCACTGGCAAACACTGATAATGTTTGTATCTACTGTGTTTCTCTTGCTTGTCCTGAACAGTCTGTTTGCTGTTTGTTGGCTATGTGATGCAGAAGCTGATGATGCAGTGAGTCATTAGGTCAGAGCAGCACTAGTGTGAGGGTGCTGGTGGGATGTCTGTCTGGTGCAAGGGAGCCGGACCGATGTGCTTGGAGCCACTAGGGAACACTGAACGGTGCTGGTCTATTTCAAGAGCAGAGTAAAGCCCAGGGATTGAGCTGACGTGAACAAATCAGAGGAGAGGAGTGGCCTAAAAATGTGTATAACAGACAATGGTGACTTCTGAACAATACCTTTTCTTTAGACGTAAGCATGGGCGTCGGAACCATTGTATGTGGGTGGGATAAGACTTGTTCACTTTTCAGAGCACCGTCAGTCAAAGCCATTCCACTTGAGGAATGCCCTAATAAATTAAACTCCATTCCGCATTTTAGCTACAGCCTTGACTTCCATGCTGCTGCTTCCTCAAATCCATTCCACTTGGTTCATTCAGAGTCCATATAAATTAAACTCCATGCCGTGTTTTCACGATGCCATAGAAGAACCTTTTTGTCTAAATGGTTCCATAAAGAACCTTTAACATCTGAAGAACCTTTCTGTTTCACAAAAGGTTCTTTGTGGCGAAAGAAGGTTTTTCAGATTACAAAAAGGTAAGAAAGAGATGGTTCTTTAAAGAACATTTGACTGAATGGTTCTTCTATGGCATCGCTTGAAGAACCTTTTGAAGCACCTTTATTTTTAAGAGTGTACTGTCACTAATAAACAAGCTGCTATTTATGTGAATGTTCATCAGTTGTTCGCCTGTTGCTTTTAAATGTATCATATAGTCTTTGTTGCAGCATTGAATTACAGTTACACTTACACTATGTTGGACCCACCCACATTTTTGTTGCTTCCGATGCCCATGGACATAAGCCAAAAGGTTTATTATTGTAGTTCAATGTAATACGTTTTTTGGCCTGATGGACTTTTCACCATAAACAACAGCTAAATTATCTATAATATGAAAGTAGAATTTTCAGTTAAGATAAAACTAAAAACATTTTAGTCAAGGTTTAATTTAGGTTATTAACTGTACTAGTACAAATACAGACAACTTTGAAAGATGTTAATGCTTATTGTGATGTCTTTTCAGAATATGCATCATATTTTCTGTTACAAACCAAAAATACCAGACAAATTAATAAAACCCACAATAATCAAGCAAAAGTATACTATTTAAACAATTTCTTTTATTTTTTTCCATGCAAAGGTTTATTTGCTTTTAGACCAACTGAACAAAAAAGGTTCAAACCAGAAACTATAATGTTCTATTAGACCAATATAAAAAAATAAATTTACAATTGTTTAACTTTTTTTTTTTTACACTAACTTTTTTTTACACTTTTCTTTTTCTTTTTTGAAAATCACTGTAACACACTGGGTCTCTAAGCATGCATTTGTGAGTGAGTAAATCATGATTGATCAATAACTTTCATACTAACATTTATTCTAAATGCACAAAAAATGTAGGAACAACTAAAATTACACATAGACATAATACTCTGGGTGGTTTTATAAATAATCCATGCAATTATAAGTGAATTGAGTGGCCCACTGATTTGAGTGGCTTAGTGCTTTAATGTCTGAGAGTGGGTTTGTAAATTATGCTTTTGGCTTATTTCAACAACAAGAAAGAACATACAGCAGTTAGCTTTAATTACAATCCCACCATCTCATCTGACCCCAATGATGTAAAAAAAAAAAATATGATGTGCTCAAACTCCTCTCTATCTAGCACCCAATTAAAGCAGTTCATTGCTATGGGAGAATTTACAAAACTACTGCTAATGAAACAGCTCCTCTACAGCTGTGATGACAAAAATGCAGATGCACTGAGAAAAGACAAGCCACAAACACACAGAGTGTTCCGAAACTGAATGGCAACACACCATCTTACACTAAATGCTGGAATCTATCTGTCCAAATAAAGACCACGTGTCTATTCGCTAAACTGACTTTCCTAAAAGCAGTAGTGATTCTTTTACAGAACTGAGTCTAAAATCAAATTGAAGTATAATCTTGTCAAGGCTGGAGTGAGGTGGTCACCTCAAATGAACTAGGGTCTAGTTTTGCATCAAGAGAAGCTAAAACACAACATTTTAATTGTTAGCTATAGACAGAGACACATGGAATGTGCAGAAAACTCTGAAAATATTATATACTTTTTGTAATATATCATATTTAAGCTAATTTGATTATACTTTAAGTAACCAATAAGAGCATAGCACTCATTTTAAAAGGATTAAACATCATCAGGGATTCTGATCAATGATTTTCTATGACTTTTCATCACTATTTCAGTCTTGTATGTTTATTTTTTTTAACAGGAATAATATTTTAGTAAAACAATGTCAAAGTTTTCTTTTCAAAAATTTGATTTCTTTTTTTTTTCATTATGATCTCAGGACTTTTTTTTTTTTTTTTTTACTATTTGGTAAAAAAAAATCTAAATGAATTTTAGTTCAGGAATTAGAGATATGTTAATAATAAAAAAGATGTATTCAACTCATTTACGTATGATATAGTGATTTTAATGTTTATGTTTTTTCAATTAATTAAAGATCTGGAGCAACATTGATTCTTGTATACACTAACATTCAAAAGTTTGTGGTCAATAGTATTTTTTTTAAGAAATGAATGCTTTTATTCAGCAAGGACACATTGAATTGATCAAAATTGACAGTAAACACATTTATAATGTTATAAAAGATTTTAGTTTCAAATAAATTTATATTTATCAAAGAATACTGAAAATTTGTTTCCCAGTTTCCACAAAAATATGAAGCAGCTCAAAAGTTTTCAACATTGATAATAATCAGAAATGTTTATTGAGCAGCAAATCAGCATTAGAATGATTTCTGAAGGATCATGTGACACTGAAGATTGGAGTAATGATGCAGTTTTGATCAAAGGAATAAATGACATTTTAAAACATATTCAAATACAAAACAGTTCCTTTACATTCTAATATTTTTTTCACAAAATTCCTGTTGCTACTGTACAGTATTTTTGATCAAATAAACACAGCCTTGCGGACCATAAGAGACTTCTTTCAAAAACAAAACGAGAGAGTGTGTTACTGTTAATCTAATCTTCTAAATAGAATAAACAGTACAGCATACACTTATGAAATGGCCCTGATTGGCACATGAAAGAAGAGTAAGCTATTTCTCATAATTAGCTGGTTTATAACACTGATCATTGTTTTACCAGCTAGTTTCAAGGACCACTTCAAATGTTCCTCATGAAACGTCCCTGTAAAACTGAAGGTTGATTGTCTCCATTACCTCTGCACATGAGATGGCTCGCTGAACAGCCTGGCAGCTTACATTTCAATTCACACAGATGAATTCAAAAATACAGCTGCTGAAATATCACCTTGAAAATATTGCTTTTGCTCATACAAACACCAAACCCCAAAGTATTAAACACTCGCCCCACACCTAGACATGAATGATGCCTATGGTGCTCTATTGCTTTTCAAGGTGATCAGACTTGATCAAAACAGACAAAATAATTCACTGTAGGTGGGTTATTTTGACCTAGCAACCGCCTAGAACATCCTAGCAACCAAACCAGAATGCTATAAAAGCCACCCAGCATTGTGGCTGTTTTGTAGTTTTCTATAGAAAATGTAAAAACATAGTTTAACATCAAATATGAATGAAACAGTTAACAGGTTTGTCAAGTGGTTGAACAAAAGTAGTATGGTCAATAAGCAAATGTACAGTTCACATTTAAATAATATTTCTAAAAAACAGCCTGTCAAGTGTTAACATCGAAATAAACCAAGCTGACTTCTTTGCATGTGCGTAACGTCTGTATATAAGCTTGCATTCTGCTCAATCTCAAAATGAAATGTTTATCTGAAACAAACAAAAGACGCAATGTCAAGGCAAATCAGGCAAGTCATCTTTAATTTTAGAATCCAATATTCTCAACACTAAAGCAACAGCTTCATGCTGAACTCATCTGAGATAAGAACGCAGTCTGTGATAAATAAAATGAAGCCGTTTGTGTGCTTCGACTTGACGGGGAGAAATGCAGCATTGTGGCGTTTGCTTGAGCTGGAACTCTCTAGAACAAGGATGTCAATTGCAAAATTTCAACAGCTGCTTAATTAATGAGCAAAATCACAGAATATTACGCATGAGCCAATGTACAACAGTTTACCATCACTGATTGAATCTTTTTATTCCATGCTTTCAGGGTCCATGGGGAAATCAAACTATAAAATGTAGGACATACAGTACTTTTCCTTTGTCATTACATTCACTCACAACCACAGCTTTAATTTCATGCATCTTCATCCATACATCTCACTCTGCTTCTTAAAGGACTGTGAACACCTTAAAGGCAGAGTAAGCGATTTCTGGTAGCCAATGTTGATATTTAAAATCACCAAAACAAACACGCCCCTACCCCAAAAGGGTCACCTTTAATCTTGAGCAATTTTGCAGTTTTTCATAGATATTCTTCTGTTTTCCGGCAATCACTCATAGGAAATGAAATACATAATGACTTGGAATCCATTATCACTGTACTGTATATCCCATTAAAGCAAGGCATGCAGAAGGAATGACGCAGGTCTTAATGAATGGTGTGTTTCAAGGTTATTTCTGCACTACACCTGTGACTAGTGGTCGACCGATATTGGTTTTTTGACAGCCGATGCCGATATCATAGAGAGCAGGGTGGCCGATGGCCGATATATATAAGTATATTTTTTATTTTAATTATAATTTTTATTTATTTTAATTAATGTTTGAGAAACTTGAATTCTCAGCGCAGTCAAAATAAAAGTCCAACGCGCCGTCAAAATAAAAGTCCCGCCTCGAACACATCGGCCAGGCAGAAAAACTTATCGGCTAATGCCGATATTTGAAAAATGCCAAATATCGGCCGATATATCGGCCACGCAGTAAAAATGACATGAATATGACGTAGTTTGAAATAACGAGTTTAAAGTTGATCACGCGTCTCCAGTGAAGCTGAACTCTCCTCCTGTCCGGATTCAATTTGCACGGATTGACTGTCACGCAGAGCACACGCGATCAGGCAATATACAAATGCACACTTCACAAGATCTCACAGCTGGATTCGACTAAGTCTGCAAGGTTTGTGAAATTAAATGTTCATTAGTCATTTAAAGGTTTGTTTAAATGATATGCGTATTTGCTGAATGCTGACGGCAGACGAGAAAGCATTATGTCTGCCTTTCTGTTACTAATAATATAAAAGCAATCGTTATAATATTTTTTGTATACCTTTTAATTCATTTGTTCAACAGTTCTATCTGATTATTAAACAGACTTCTATCTGTATTAGGCAGAACTGTTAAACGACGACAACAAACAATGAAGAGGGAGAATGTGAGCACTGTGTGCTCTGGCGCTGCCATTCTCAGCGCAGTCAAAATAAAAGTCCAACGCGCCGTCAAAATAAAAGTCCCGCCTCGAACACATCGGCCAGGCAGAAAAACTTATCGGCTAATGCCGATATTTGAAAAATGCCAAATATCGGCCGATATATCGGCCTTGGCGATATATCGGTCAACCACTACCTGTGACCCATATGTAACAGCAGGCATCTTAAAAATGGGTTGTATTTTGAGGAGTCACATATTTGATGTACTACTGTAATTCCTCCTCAGTCCCAAAAATTTGTTGACCCAAAAAAACATTTAGGCCTACACATGTTGGGTGACCAAAAACTTCCGTCAGTCCTTTTATATGCATTTTGGGATACCAGAAAAAATGTTGAATGGAAACATTATGATGATTATAAAATTCCCAAAATTCCCTAAAACTTAAAATACACTCTTGATGAAGATTGCACAAACTACAATGGCAACAAACGTAACAAATACATGCATTGATGTGAATCAAACAAAGCCATGTGACCCTGCCTAAACGAGTCACGTGACTGTATAATTCACTCACACAGCATCACAAACATAGCTCTGGTTGTTCTGATACACCGAAGTCAAAGACCATCATCAAAGAGTAAACACAAACCTTGTGCTGTTCCTGGATGTTTGTAGCACTTGCAGGTCTGCATATATCCTTCAGAGGATTCCCAACATTACAAACGAGTATCTGAGGCTTGCTTTTAACCAGACCACTCATTTCAGTCTGACCTTCTGTGTTTGTTCTTCACATTTCAGCTGTTCAAATCTGCATATACTGATATAAAACTAATATATACTAATATATAAAAATATACCGAATGAATAGGTTGAGTGAATAATTCAATGACTCATAAATTCATAAAGACCGTTGCGGAAGGAATCAGATTCAGTGTGTCGATTGTTGCCATCAACTGGTCATGACAATGTAACCTACAAAATGAGTCACTGAATACCAAAAACAAACTGTGCTGCTGGACTTTATCTCAGATTCTAGGACCATACCTACAGTATTTCTTGTATAAATATAGGCTATAACAGATGTATAATACAGTTGTTTAGTTTAGCTGTCTTTTACACTCATATTCAGCTGCTGTTTTTACATGCTGAACATTGAATCTACTCATTCTCACTATCACAACAAAGCTCTCCATGATTTCAAAGGGCCATAGTGAAATCTATTGTCCTAGTACAAAACATTGCAGTGAGGCATGCAGGCAGGGCAGAACACAACAATCATTTGACAGATGGGTTAAATAACAATCACAACTTTGATTATAACAAAGAGCACATACAGGCTGAAATATAGAAGCTGGATAATGTTCGTGCTATTGTTCAGATTAAATTGTAATATAATAATAATAAGAAAATTTGCTCTCCTTACATTTAATGGATAACATTTACTGATAAAATGTAAAGCCTAAATGCACTTTAAGTCACTGTGGATAAGAGCATCTGCTAAATACACAATTTAAATGCGTATTTACATTTTTAGGCATACATTATAGATGTGCAAGATTAATTCAAACATCAGCAGTATTTCCCTGAAGCAATTAAAACCACTGAAAACTGGCAGTAAACAGAGATGAGAAGGGATATTCCCAGTTACTGCAGGCTGCCATTTCATTATCCAGGGGCTTTTTCATGAATATGTACAAATTGTGATCTGCACTAATTTTGTGGCCATTTGTGCTGTTACCTGACAACATGAGCAAATAAATAGTCATCAGTGGGTGCAATTCATTTTTTGTTATTTCTTATCATTGTCAACATAGACAATTTAAATACCACAAACAGCTGTATCTATGCAAATGAAAAATTTTAATTGTTTAAATCTAATATGATATATAATTAATTAAATATTATACTTGTTATATATGTATGCAAGTATAATATAGATTTTAATATGAAATATCATATTGATATATATATATATATATATATATAATTCAAATATTTTATTTATTATAATATATTATAATAAATATTATAATATTTATGTTATTTTCTATATCAATATTTTATCATATTTAATATGAAATATATATTTAATATGAAACATCATATATATTTTTTGTTTTTATTATGTTTTTTATATTTGAATGAACATTAAATATGATATAGATGTTTATAAGTGCAATGCAAGACTGCAGTGTCAGTTAATATAAAATATTAAATAATTGATGTTAAACATTTAAGTATAATATATATTTGAATATAAAATATTGTATGCAGTTGTTTTATATATTTATAATTTTTTATAATTATATTTATATTAAATATAATTTTTATATATATAAAAAATAAATATGCAATACATTCAGTATACGCTTGTGATTTTTTTATTTTTTTTTTTGGTTTTGCGTTTCAGTCATTTCTGTGTGTTTGTGTGTACCCGGGTTAGGGCTGTTGTTCACATTGAACAACAATTAATTACTGTATTAGCATTATTGTAAGGTTAAGTTTAGGTTTGGGGTAGGCGTAGACATTACTAAAACACAATCTAATCTAAGTAGAAAATGTAATTTATTGTTATTTTCTGGCCATAGCTGTATCCCTTCTAGCCTGAGATGAGGAAACGCCTCCCCGCTTTTAACGTAAAAGCAACACACACCAAAACATCTTCCACTGTAATGAGAAGTGTTTCTAAACCTGTTGTCCAACAAAAGAGGACATTATAAAATGCTCCACAACATCGGTCGAATGTTTGAAATAATTTCCTTTTTTGATCTGAGTCTTATCACAGAATGAGGCAAAAAAATATATTCAAAATTGTAATAAAGGCTTATGTCGATTAGCAATAGATTATAAATATACTTAATCAGTTTGAAAATATCCGAGATGACTTGAAGAACACAGATAAACTATATATTGTCGCAGTCGAGTTTACTGTCTTCATGTTTCATCATTCAATACGTTTCTCTCTTCGATAGCTGGATGCCTTTGTCCATATTAGGGATTTCCTGGAGAATAATAAGTTCTATTACTATGTGAGTTTCTGCACGAGGGCACCCTCCGGCTTCCAGTATGAATGAAACAGACATTACATGTGTTTATAGCACTCAATAATGGCTAAGTAGACATAAAAATCCATGTATTTCTCCAGTGTACAGAAGTGTACAGGTTTTTTTGTTGTTGTTGTTAGCTTGTTTTAAAATCGCATTTTAAATCGCAAAAAAACAAATACAATTGCACACTACAGAGCTGTACTCCTGTACTGTATCCCTTCTAGCCCTAACTCGGGCACACACAAATGCACAAAAATTATTTAAATGCAAAACGCAGTTCACAAGCGCGTATTGAACCATGGATGTCGTACCAAACAGAATTGTAAATTAGAATTGCGGCATCCCTAATATATATATATATATATATATATATATTATATAAAAATAATTATAAATTATATTATATAATAATTATATATCGAAAGACTATAACAGCTAAAAGTCAAAGCTAATAGTGAGACTGTGTGTATCATGATGATGTATTATTCTGCTTAGTAAAAATGTATTATGCAGTAGAATTTACAGTCACTGTCAGGCGGAAACCTCGTAGCCAATATGTTAACTTTTCAGGGCATGAAAAAACACTGCATCTTTAAAATAATTAAACACTGTGTTGTCATTGTTGATATTGTGGCTTTATATATGGTCAGACACTTGCATATGTCATTATATTATTAACATTTTATTAAAATCAAGCTCAAGTGGTGTTACGAGGTTTTTAACCAGCGAATGTCGGACATCTGTGTTCTGTCCGTCATTAGAAAAGCCGCATCTGACGCAGTAAGTGCATCACATTACGTTTTTATCAACTTACAGATTATAAAGTTTATTTGAGCTATATGGGTGCTAAGTTTTTTTTGTCATTTGGCCAAAATGTTGTGTTTTTAAAAGACTAAGTGCTACGCACAGTTTATTTAAGACTAATTAGTACTAGGCTACTCGCTATGACTGAAGACAAATGATAGACAAGACACTCCTCCTTTGAGGAAAGAAAATATTGTATGTATTCAAACAACCATTTCTTTATTTACCCTTGCACTGCAAACCAGCAGAGACAGTCCAAAATGTGTGGGGCACTTCATTCAAGCTTGATTGATTGCTAGGTTTAGTTGCATGCTCTTTTTAATGCATTTCATTGATTATATATTTGCTAAACCAACAGACAGACATAAATAGTGACCAACAGTGATGAATGCTGAAAAATAATAATACTACTAATAAAAATGAGCATGTGCGTGTGACCGTGTTTCTGACACATTTATGTCAGTGAACATGTCATCGTACATCAAGTTCGTAGAGAGCTTTACTCTCTTTCATTACATGCATTTCAAATTCTAATTTGTGCTGCTTCTGAAATGGTTCAAACCATAGATATTACATGAGAAGTTCAAGAAAATACGCTAGAAATCCGCGCTCTTTCAGACTATGTCTGAAATGGATGTGCACCTTTTCGGTTTATCTGTCCATTAGATGTCCGTGAAAGTTGCGTTCGTTACTATAGCAACCTGACCCCCAACCCCAATCCCCCCCACTGCAGAGGGCTTTGCACCCCCTTGCGACGGCCCTGTATATATATATATATATATATATATATATGTGT
>NW_015650326.1:1064989-1067213 GCF_001515625.1 Sinocyclocheilus rhinocerous
ATATGTGTGTGTGTGTGTGTGTGTGTTAAATATGATATACATGTTTTTGAGGGCAATGCAAAACTGCAGTATTCAGTTATGATAAAATAAAACTTTCAGCTGCCATAATAGTGATTTTCAAGTGTAAATTGAAGACTTGTATGTGATATGATATTTTCTGTCTTTGTATAGTGGTGCATTGTTATAAATAACTAAACACAGTAACAATCAAATGGATACAAACATTTCTGACAAACAAGTTTGCTCTTACCGTACACGCAACCTACAATAAATTGTCAAGGGCTTTCAAACATCTGAGTTTTCAAAATAATCTCTTTTGTAGTAGCTTGTTTGTCTATTTGACAAACACAGAAATCTGTGTCGTCCCATAATGGCGGATGTAATTGTCTAACAAAGCTCAGACGCAAAACACATGAAAACATTTTCATTTTGTACAACAAGAGGGATTTCGTTCTTATGGGCTCAGCAGGAGACCGCGTCTGTATTGAGAAGATTTCCACCGGGATACGTGCGGAAGAAACAGGTTTCTGAAATTCTCCAAATGAAAATCAAAGATTGTGTATCTGTCCTTCTAAACTATAATCTCAACTTCTGACCTTTCGATTGAACGAAGAGCCTCAATTTATGTGAGATTACAGCAGCTCAAACAGTCTGGAAAGTTTGCTCCCTGTGGGTTTTTAGGTTTTTATGAAACACACACCTATTAAAAACTTCTCAAGCCCTGTTTTCTTGTAAATTAGAAAAAAAAATCCCAGGTTTAGTTATTCTTGTGATAAGGATAAAACCCTACAAACCTCATCCATGGTTTGGTGTTCCTCTGTAAGTAGGTTTTGTTTTGTTGCCTCAGAAGAACAAGGACAGAAACTCGTCATGAAGGATGAAATGTATCTTTCCTGATCTCTTGTTTCCAGGGTAACGCATGAAAGAGATGAGACGAGAGGCAGAGTGTGATTGCTTCAGTGACAAAGTTGGGGCTTCTTACTCACCGAGGCCAGAACCCCGACTGACATCAGTGATTTCAATCGACTGATGCTGCGCTGAAACACACACTGTCACTGGCCAGCAGGACAGCTGCATCTGTTAAGCCTCATCGGATGGGATTTCCTGGGTGTCCTTGTAGGGTCAGAGCCAGGCTAAATCACAGACAAATTACTCACCAATGCTGTTGGGTTCAATCTAAAGGATGCTTGTAAAACAGAGATACAATCGGTTTTGCTTCAATTATATAAAAATATTATGTATTATATTCATGTGCGTATGTTCCATATTGATCATCCCAATTCCCTATTCCTTCGAAGACCTTAAAGGGTTAGTTCACCCAAAAATGAAAATTAGCTTGTGTTTTACTTACCCTCGAGGCATCCTAGGTGTATATGACTTTCTTCTTTCAGACGAATCCAGTCGGAGTTATATTAAAAATTGTCCTGGCTATTCCAAGCTCTATCATTGCAGTCAGCGGGTGTTGCAGTTGAACAGTCCACAAGTCGTCAAATAAAGCGCACGCATCCATAATAAAGCGTGCCTCACACGGCTCCAGGGGATGAATAAAGGCCCCCTGTAGCGAAGCTAATTTTCATTTTTGGGTGAACTAACCCTTTAACAGAAGGAGTATTGGACAGCTGAAAGGTGTAGGGCTAAGAAACGTTGGTCACTTGGAACTCATTTTTATGTAATTCTATTGAAAATTCTGTTTATGGAATATTTATGCTGTTTGAAATGCAGACCCAACACGTTGCATAGCAACCTGTCATGCAATGAAAGGTGAAAAGAAAAGAAAAAAAACGGTTTAGACTAAAACACATTAACAAAAATAAGATTTTAATCAGACTCAAACCACCTACAAATGTGGTTGGATTGGGTTTGTAAATATTGTTTTTCATTAGACTTTTCCTGACTAGACTGCAAAAATTAAACAGATTTGAATTAAATTGGCAAAAAGATAAATATTAATAATAATAATAATAATAATAACGTTTTTTTGCTCCCTGTCTGAAAACGGCCTTTGAGAACAGACCTGAGACCCATTTTTCTTAAAGCATGACAGCAGACAGGACTATACAGGATTTCAAATGGAATTTAGCTAATTTGCCACAATTAAGAATTGAGTTTGTCAGACTCAGTGTTATTTTACTATTATTTATATATTCTGGACATAATAACAACATAAATTTGGCTAAGTTTATATATATATATATATATATATATATATATATATAAACAGAAA
>NW_015650326.1:1067491-1081928 GCF_001515625.1 Sinocyclocheilus rhinocerous
TATATATATATATATAAACAGGAATGTAAAAATATATATATCTTTCCCCAGAATTGTGAAAAGGGTCCATTATAGTATTAATATTTTGAATGACCTTTTATTTTTTTTATTTTCAGTTTTCATTTAAATTTTAGTTTATATTTTGGTAATTTTGTTACGTGCTTTTGTCATTTTTTTTGTTACATGCTTTTGTCAAGTTTTTGTTTTTATTGATTTTTAATTTATTTTTATTTCAGTTTTAGTTGTAGTATTTTTAGTATTTAAACGTATTTTATTGAAGTTATTTATTTTATTTCAGCTTTATTTCAATTAATACAAACAAAAAATAAGTTAGGTTTACTGGTAAGGCTCAGGTTTTTTTTAATACATTTTTTTCAACATTTTTGCAAAATGTATTATTCTGCCATCAACATTATAAAGTACAACTATAAATGAAAGGAAATCTGAAAATGCATAATAATCTAAAATCTGTTAATAGTGTTTGTACTGGGTCAGTTCTGATTGGTCATTGAGCTCAAGTGAACTTTCCACATCAGCAATATGAAACAGACTCCATACGCGTCAAGGATGAATCCATTAATATCTAATAAATGTTAAGTTCTAAATTAAGAATGCATGCTGTCAGTGGATCACATTCAGGGCTAACCAGTCAGACATCCATCTGATCCATTCATATGAAACAATATCCTGCTGGAAAATTTAAGGATCTTCTGTGGAGACACAAATAAGTTCAATAGATGCAATTATCCATTGACACAAGGGTCAGAGAGGCCTCTGAAAGAAATGCCACGGCAGGACACATAATGCAATAAGAGGCCAGGTTTAAAGAAAGCTCAGT
Organism: Sinocyclocheilus rhinocerous; assembly: GCF_001515625.1. Taxonomy (NCBI): domain Eukaryota; kingdom Metazoa; phylum Chordata; class Actinopteri; order Cypriniformes; family Cyprinidae; genus Sinocyclocheilus; species Sinocyclocheilus rhinocerous. The sequence goes on from NW_015650326.1 coordinate 1,068,330, forward strand.
TCAGACTGAAGAGGCGACTGAGAGCTTTTGATCTTGTAACTGAACAGACACAAGCCCTCTCGACTGTGCTCGAAAAATATCACATTTTCCATGTTTGGTGCAGAAGTATATCGAGCATCCATACAATGAGGCAGAGCATTAGTTGAAGAGGAAGCATCATTGTGCATCCTGTCTATGCACAGCAGCTGTTGAATGATCTGTGATGTTCCACCCACACAATAAACTTTATTTATTAACCTTAAGGACATCTGCACCAGGCCCTCTGCTGTACTGCTGATGTGCTACTGTTTGTGCTTCACTGATCTGCTGTTGTAATGGCACACCAGATCAGTTGTTTAATTAGGAGGTGCAAATTAAAGCTGCCCTTCGCTTCTGTAATCTCACCTATTACCCAGCAACCCCTGCTGTCGGTCTCAAGAAATCAAAATGCCAGCTTTTACCAGGGTAATTATAGTTAAAGGGGTAATTAACCACCTTTGTTTTTTATTTTGTACTGTTCTCTGAGGTCCACTTATGATGTTATCAAGATTTTTACATAAAAAATCATCATAATTCAGAAGTAATAGGCTATTTTCTGTCCTGTTTTGATCCCTTCATCCGAACGCTCTGTTTGAATAGGCGTGGCGGATTGTAGACTCGGAAGTAAACGCCAACTGCTATGATTGGCTAACAGCTGTGTGTTTGACAGCTACATCCTTCACAGATGGACGCTGCTGTGATTTAGTTTAAAAATGCATAAATACTCAGCACGTATCAAACGATCTGCAATAACAGACAAAGCAATAGAGACCACATAATAAAAACAGTTACTCACACTCGTGTGGTGCGACATTACTGTCGGATACAATATATTCGGCACAGCATATTTTTAGTTTCAATCTTTCTGAAAAACCTGCATCGAATAGTGCCTTGTTTGTAAACAAAGTACCAAGTTCTTACTGACGCGGCACCACACAGCGTCTTGTTATCTTCTAAGTCATCTATCGTCGGTTTCTGCATAGACCTGCGTTTGCCTCTTGTTATTTACACTACATGCGTGAATCGGTGGGCGGGGCTAAACAGGCAGTGATGTAGGAGCAGGCGTTGATCTACTTCTCCGGAGGCGGGGTTTAGCTACACTATTACGCCATAAAGTGGCACATTCCACAACCTGTCGTTTTGGCAGATTGGCTTCAATTTAAGCTGTTTTTAGACTAACGAGAAAGTTTTGAGTTCTGAAACTTACAGGATGTTTTTATAGTACACTGACCTCTTATATGTCAAAAGATCAAGGTGAATTTTGATTTATCAGTTCATGACGCCTTTAACTAAAACTAAAATTTAAACTAAAAATAAAAACAAAAACAAAACCATAAAAAAGTGTTTTATTTGAAATAAAATAAATGTTAAAGGTGCACTATTTTGACAGCTAGTGGTTGTAAATGGGTACTGCAGTCCAAATTCTAAATATTGGAGAGAGCTGTTCCTCCCACAGACTCAACGCTCATGCGGGTTGCCAGATTGAGGACGCGCAACATAAACGAGTGCAATTGACAATGGAAGGTGACGAGCCTTACACTGTAAGTTGTTGAGTTGATTCATCTGCATTTTAATATTCTTCTGCTCATAGAGATTTTTAGATGGATGCTAATTAGGTCGGGTAGAATCTGCGATCTCTGACCCAGTTTGTTTGCTGGCTTCCATTGCTGCAATGCACTGTGTTTTCTGCCAACTGGCAACCCAGGGCGTTGAAATACTATTGGGTAAACTGGCAGTGGGCAGAATCACACAGACCAAAACAAAAACAGACATTCCGACATGTAACAAACATTTCAAAGCAGAATAACTGGCTCTAGCATAATTTTTTTTTGGAGGAAGTAGTATGTGAACTTTTAGTACAGTCAAAAAAATAATAATTTACATACAGCACCTTTAACTGAAAAAATAAAAAATAAAAAAACTATATAATACCATAAAACTATATAATATTATAAACTACATAAATTTCATAAATATTTAATAAAAACATGTATATAGAAAAATTGTGTATATGGTGACCACTGGTGTGTAGAGGTTTTCTTTCTTATTCTTTTATTCTTGGCTCTCTGTTCTAAGATTACAGCCTCACACTGGTGTAAATGGATATTTGACCATGAGTGTCACTAGGAAGAGTTCTGAGTTTGTGTTCCAGTATGGTATCCTTCAGGTTAAGTTACATGAAAAATGAACCCTTCCTGAAACAAGAAGTCGTCTGTATTGTGTGAAATGTCCAAAATATTGAGATTTAAATATATACAGTGGCACTAAAAAGTACTTGGACACTTAAGTCACACCAAAAACGTGTGAATGTCTTTGCATTAGACACAAAACATCAAACAATTGGCATTTGCAAACAAATGATACTATAGCTTTTCTCAGAATTAACTTCAACTTTCAATTTTGATAATTTTGCATCGACTTCAAACCAAATGGTGTTTTTGGTGATTTTTGGATGTAAGAAGTAATTTCTCCTCAAGTTTACACAGGTGTCCTAGAGTAACTACAACTATAGAGTATCACATTAACTACTATATATAACATGATCCACTAACATTTGGGGTCTTCGTTTTGAACAGTCTATCTGTTGTGTTGTCATTTAATGTTTTCTTCGAAAGGTGTTCTTGTGCTTTCTTTAAAATAAATGGCATTTGGTTGATTTTTTGATATATACACCATGGAGCAAGCATCAAAATGAGATCTCTCAAGAAATCTATTGCGGGGCGTCATATGCCACTATCTTGTTTGCTTGTAATTGAAATGTTATTGATTTTGGGATGACCTTTGCAGCAGCTGACTGTTTTATTTCAGACAGAAGACAAACAGATGTGCTTGCAGCAATATAAGCTTTCTGTCGTCCTTAATCTGTTCTACTATTAATCTAACCTACTGCTAACCTAGAAATACTTTATATCATTATGATAACCATGAAAGATCTTTGGGATTTGTTTCTTGTAGCCTACAACCTGAATTAAAACTGATTTGCTACAGTTGAGGAATTCAGTATTCATCGTTAGATTCTCTGAGATTCTTAAGTAACCAGTGATCAAATCACAGCACTTTCCAAACCATGAGAAACCACTGAGCTGCTTTTCAGACCGTAATGTGTCATCTCCATGGAGATCTCCTAATCACTGAGACTGACATGCTGAGATGCTCAAAAACAAACTTGGGTATTTAGCTTTAAAGGGATAGACCAAAAATAAAAATCATGTCATCATTTACTGACCATCACCATATTTTTTTTCATGGAACATAACAGCAGCTCTTTTCCATATACAGTACAGACAGTGGAGATCATACCTGCTAAGCAACAGAACACAACAAAACTAGAAAAATAAAACATCTCTAATCATCTCTAATCTCAAAAAATATATATATATAGTAATCTCTAAAAGTAGTATGATTCATGCACCATATTTTAAGTCTTTTGGAACCATTGAGGAGTAGACCGAAATTACCAGTCAATCAAAAATACCATAAAAGTAGTATGTGTCCAAGGATGCGTCTCAATCGGCTTCCTAGCTCATGAAAATCGTGTACATGAATCCCTGGCTCACTGCACGCTGGGACAGTGATTACTCAGTTTCCGGCGACATAACTATGCATACACATCGCTGTAGAATGTAACCGCTGGAATTAATCAACAACAGGTAGGACCCATATATTTTTTATATCATTTTTTGAGCTCTTTAAACACATCGGGCCTCATTTATCAATCTAACATAGAAACGAGCACCGATCCGAGTGCACAAATCAATTTAGGACATACTTCACATGTGATTCATGAAATATTTGTATGATTTAGAAGCCTTGCCCCTACGACATGTAGAAACATAACCTGGCCAAAAACAGGAAATAATCTCATTAAGGAGAAATTGATCTTACTCCAAAAACACACATTAACCTTGTAATCGCAAACAATTACATTAATTCAAATGTACATTAAAAACAAGTAAATAGCCTATAACGAAACATTTACAGACATTCTAAACACTATATAGCCTATTTAGTTACCCTCACTCCATAACACATTCTTTACATTTAATAGCATTCAGAACAGTACAAGGATAAAAAATAAGTAAGTATAAATAAGTATCTATAAAACACAAATTACGCTATAGTGGCATTTATTATAAACAGCATACGAACTTCAAGCTAAAATTAATTAATTTAAAGTCAAACTGAAATGCATTGGGCTCACGAGCCTCTCTTATTCGACAAGAATCCAAATATTTCCATATTTGCCACATTTGTAACATTTGGTTGCTAAACTATTATTCATTATGTAAACAAGGCTTTGTTCTTCACTCACGTTCCAATATCCGTGTAAAACATCATCCTTCACATGTGCAAAAATGTTTTTGTTTGGGCGCTGCACGCTGATTTTACAGCGGACCTTTTAAATTGAGCAGTGTAACTTTTATGTTTGGTTGACTGCATTTTAGTTTAGTTTAGAAGAATTGTTGAAATTTCAAGTTAGCAGTACTAGAACTAATATGTTGTGTGTGTGCATGTGAGGCGCCTGCGCAATCATTTGGATTTAATAAAATAAAGAAATAAAGAAAACAAATAAAATGCAGTGTCACAAAACGAGTGTAGTCTATACTCGTCGCACAGTTTTTTTTCTTTTACTCTGTTAATTATTTAAGAGAAATATATTTTGTAGTCCTAGTTATTTTATATACTTGTCTTATGTTTTTCTCCGTTCACAGAACCATTTCTAGACATTCTAATCATACTGGTTAATGATCAACTAATGAGCTTCGGCTGTCAGTCAGGATAATAATCTAAAAGAACAAAATGTGCTCACTACCTGTCTAGTGAGGTGTAATTATAATAATAATAATAATAATAATAAAAAAAACGGTTTGTCTTTTCAAATCTTCTATTTTGTGTTATTATATTTATTGACTTGGTGTGTGCAAATTATGTTTCTTGATTCAGTAATGTGATATAATTTCTGGTAAGTGAGGATAGTGAACATTAATGTTTCCTGGTTTTCATGGTGCACTGTGGGGTTTTTCAAGGAGCGAAAGTTCCAGTGCACTGGAAGGATGCCTTTAAAATGGCCATGATCCCTGATCAATGCCCTGGCTACTGAACTAGGGAGCTGATTGAGACACACACCAAGTCTTCTGAAACCATTGAGGAATAGACCAAAATTACCAGCCAAAACAAAACAAAACAAAAAACACCATAAAATTAGTCTCTAAAAGTGGTATGACTCCAAAAGACCAAAATTACCAGTCAAGCTTCAAACAAACTAGTCTCTAAAAGTAGAGGAAGAGACCAAAATTACCAGTCAAGCTCAGCAAAGCAAAGCAAAGCAAAACATATAACATAACATATCACATAACACAACAAAACAAAACCAAAAAAGCAAAACAAAACAAAAAACACCATAAAATTAGTCACTAAAAGTGGTATGACACCAAAAAAACAAAATTACCAGTCAAGCTCAGCAAAGCAAAGCAAAGCAAAACATATAACATAACATATAACATAACATATCACATAACACAGCACAACACAACACAACAAAACAAAAAAAGCAAAACAAAACAAAAAACACCATAAAATTTGTCTCTAAAAGTGGTATGACTCCAAAAAAACAAAATTACCAGTCAAGCTTCAAACAAACTAGTCTCTAAAAGTAGAGGAAGAGACCAAAATGACCAGTCAAGCTCAGCAAAGCAAAGCAAAGCAAAACATATAACATAACATATAACATAACATAACATATCACACAACAAAACAAAACAAAACAAAACCAAAAAAGCAAAACAAAACAAAAAACACCATAAAATTAGTCTCTAGAAGTGGTGACTCCAAAAAAACAAAATTACCAGTCAAGCTCTGCAAAGCAAAGCAAAGCAAAACATATAACATAACATATAACATAACATATCACACAACAAAACAAAACAAAACAAAACCAAACAAAACCAAAAAAGCAAAACAAAACAAAAAACACCATAAAATTTGTCTCTAAAAGTTGTCTCTAATTTTGCCTTTAATGAGAACTGCTCCAACTGGATCACTGAATCAGTTAGCTGATGAACCGGATCAGTTTAGATATTTAAATCACCTGCTTTCTTGACAAGAACTGCCCCAAAAGAACAATTCGACATGACACTATGTAAATAAAACCAAAATTTCTGTTTTCTTTTTTTTTGGTTTAAATTACTTAATTATTAATAAATAATTGGTTAGCTTTTATTCCCCATGTGTAACAATAATATCTGTTCTGCCTCAAGATTTATATTTATCACAGGAATGTTTTCTTATTGCAAGATAAAAAGACAAGATATTTAACCTCACATGTAGAGTTGATCTTTCATAATTCATAACAGTTTTTTATGCCATCACTGTACATGTGCTTATAAATCTCTTGATGTACCCTTTTTCAGCACCAGACAAGTAAACAAATAAACAAGCAACGTTTCTTCAGCTTGTTGGTGGGAGGTGCTGATGATTTTTCAGGCAAAACATATAACATAACATATAACATAACATAACATAACATAACATATCACATCACATCACATAACACAACAAAACAAAACAAAACAAAACAAAACAAAACAAAAACAAAAAAGCAAAACAAAAAACACCATAAAATTAGTCTCTAAAAGTGGTATGATTCCAAAAAAACTAAATTACCAGTCAAGCTTCAAACAAACTAGTCTCTAAAAGTAGAGGAAGAGACCAAAATGACCAGTCAAGCTCAGCAAAGCAAAACAAAGCAAAACATATAACATAACATATAACATAACATAACATAACATATCACATAACACAACAAAACAAAACAAAACAAAACAAAACAAAACAAAACAAAACAAAACAAAACAAAACAAAACAAAACAAAACAAAACAAAACAAAACAAAACAAAACAAAACAAAACAAAACAAAACAAAACAAAACAAAACAAAACAAAACATAACACAACAAAACAAAACAAAACAAAACAAAACAAAACAAAACAAAACAGATATTCCCAGATAATTTTGCCTTTAATGAGAACTGCTCCAACTGGATCACTGAATCAGTTAGCTGATGAACCGGATCAGTTTCATAAACTAAATCACCTGCTTTCTTGACAAGAACTGCCCCAAAAGAACAATTCGACATGACACTATGTAAATAAAACCAAAATTTCTGTTTTCTTTTTTTTTGGTTTAAATTACTTAATTATTAATAAATAATTGGTTAGCTTTTATTCCCCATGTGTAACAATAATATCTGTTCTGCCTCAAGATTTATATTTATCACAGGAATGTTTTCTTATTGCAAGATAAAAAGACAAGATATTTAACCTCACATGTAGAGTTGATCTTTCATAATTCATAACAGTTTTTTATGCCATCACTGTACATGTGCTTATAAATCTCTTGATGTACCCTTTTTCAGCACCAGACAAGTAAACAAATAAACAAGCAACGTTTCTTCAGCTTGTTGGTGGGAGGTGCTGATGATTTTTCAGTGCGTGATTCCACAATCATTTCCAGAATATATAAATAGCATCTTATATTGAACCCAAACATTGTAGCATTTTCCCAAACTAGTTATGATCTGATTCACTGGCTTATGCATAGTCGGTGAAAAGTCAAGGTGGATAGGGTTTTATCACACCTAAACATTAGATATTAACCAAATGAACAGTAATTGGTCATTTATATGTCAGTCAAGGACTCTCTTCCTGTCAGAATAAGCTGCGAAGTAGGCCAAACTTTATGCAGAGAAGTTTGCCCCTGAAAGAATGAAAAAAAAACAGAAAAACAAGCCATGATCAGGGTAACCTTGAATTGTTTCATGAAAAGTGACACTGAAGCAGATGTCTTCATTAGTTTCAACCTAAAGAAGCCATTAGAGAAGCCAGGAAAGCTAAAGCTGGAACTCTGAGCGAGAGGAGACTGAAGGCAACGCCGAAACGAAGCGGCTCTCGTTTGTTACACCTAATGGGCAAACTAGGAAACAACAAAAGAAACAAACAGGAAATGATGGAGGAGGAATGAAAGCCATTGTTACAGCACTCACACACAAAGCGGCACAGCTTTCTCATACATAGAGCTTTCACTAGAACAGGCATCTTCATCACCGAGCGAAACATCTGAGTGCTCTTATTAGTTCATGTGAATGCAGAAATCATCGGCCGATCTCTGTCACAACACCCGCCAGGCATGTTTCACTTCACTTCCCAGAGGTCATCAAGTGACATATTGTTATGCCATAATGGGATATCACTTTTCCACCAATTTATAAATGCTTTTGATGTTATAATAATCATTTGTTTCTCTGTTCTGACAGCAAGCACTCCGTTTTATTATAAAAACATCAGCGAGAAACAGTATCTCCAGCGCTCTCCACTGACAACACCATTTATTTAGCCTGCAATAACGTGATCACCTTTTATCTTCCATCGTGTCAATCCTGACAGCAACAGCATTTGTGGAGGAAAGCACTTAGTGCCATCTGTGTGTGAAGGGCACTTCACAGCTGTGAAATAGACAGGAGAGTTGATTGGCACAACAGCTAAATGATGCATAAAAGAGACCTTTAACAGGCCCATAATAATCATCTCAATCAAGACGACTGATTAAACAGTTCTGCAAAAAATAATAATATAAAACAAAGTATACCATAGAAAAGTCTGGGGTCATTAAGCTTTTTTTTGGAGAAGAAATAAACTTCTATTCATCAAAGATGTATTAAATTTATCAAAAGTGACAATAAAGACATTTCTGTCATGACAACTCTCGGAGGAATTGGCATGGTAATGTACATGACAATGTTAATGTATTTGGTCTTGGCGGAATAGATCTGCTACGCTGCTGCTGCTGCTGCGGCAGAGCAAGTACCAAGACTTGCTACTGCCAATACATCCACAACATGCTGCTGTGAGCATGTAAGAAATATTGCTGTTGCAAATATAACATACATGAAATAACCCCCATATAGCATACATGAATCACCTCGTAGCAGATCTATACAGGTGGAGCTGGGGAAGGTGGAGGGTTTCTGAAGCAAGCTGCAACTGCTACGGCAAGCACTAGTCATATATTTGAATGTTGAGCAGCGAGCTCATTGGCTACCGATACAGGAGAGAACCAATCAGCTGTGCCATGTGATAATGATGTCATTAGGTCAGATTGAGTTAGACCTATCGGACTGCGCCATCTAGAGTTTCATGCCAGAACTCTGTATTTGTCATGTTACAAATAAATGCTTCTTTTAAAACTTTCTATTCATCAAACAAACCTGGAAAAAAAAATGAAATAATGACTTTCACAAAAATATGAAGCAGCACAACTGTTTTCAACATTGATAATAATAAACGTTTCTTGAGCATCAAATCAGCATATTAGAATGATTTCTGATCAGGTGACACTGAAGACTGGAGTAATGATGCTGAAAATTCAGCTTTGCATCACAGGAATAAATTACACTACTGGGTCAAAACAGCCCAATTGCTGGGTTTGTCCCTATTTTACCCAGCACTGGGTTGTATTTAACCCAGCATTTTTTTAGAGTGTACATTTTAAAATACATTCAAATAGAAAACAGTTATTTTGGAATTTTAATAATATTTTACAATATCACTGTTTTATTGGTCAAATATGGTCCTTTTTAGTTTTAACATTAATTTGGATGGACTTACTACACTCTAAAAAATGCTGGGTTAAATATAACCCAGCGCTGGGTTAAAAAGGGACAAACCCAGCTATTGGGTTGTTTTGACCCAGCGGTTGGGTTGTTTTGAACCATATGTCGTACTTAGAGTTAGTGACAAGCACAAACTCGTTTGTACATGTGGATATGAATGACACTTCAAATCCTGTTGAGCAGAGGTATGCTATTAGTTTCAACGATTTTCATCTTGTGGATGAAAAAACTCAAAATACATCACACACATGTACAGGAGAGACCTGAGACATATCTACAGTAGGAACCAGTGGATTCTTTTGAAGTGGGCCAATAATCAACATCTTGCAACCACCTTAGACATTAAGAAACATCTCCCACTCAAACTCAGTTGGTTGGACTCGATAAGGTGGACTTTGACCCAACGCTAGCAAACACCACTCACATTTTCCACAGGATATGTAAAAACCATGTTAAAAATGTTATTATGAACCTGAAATAGCAGTCAGATTATATGGCAAGGCATTGCAAAGTGTGTCTGTGTTCGTGAATGTGCAAAATTTGCTGCAAAATTTTAAAGAAAGAAATGAGAAATTATATTTTATTTAAAGAAAATGATCATCAAATGTTATTTTCCTTTACTGTATTGCCAAAAACCCCAATGATATAAAATCATTCAAACATCATAGTAGTATTTATTCTGTCTTTAATTTATGTTGATTTAAAATGTTAAAATCCATTGTATATTACAGTATTTAACAGTACAATATGTAATACAAATCCACGAAATAAGAATTTAATCACAATTAAATAAAAAAAAAAAATGCAAAGGAAATGATGGAAGGGGAAAATATTGTTATATTTATTTCCCTATTGATTTTGGTGGTAAATGTAATTTGTTTTTGTAAGATTCACCAGCATGAGAAAGAAAGAGAAAGGACTGTCACAAAACAGAGTAACACTTATTATAAGGCATCTCTGACAGATATTAAAATCCATCACCTCTAGACATGATGAAAGAGAGAAAGAAGGGCAGATATGCAGAGTACAGACATCTAATATAACAGCAATTCCCACACAAAAAAGCATACAGTAAACCCACACCTTGACGTGAAAGTCATAAGTCCTTTTATCCAAGCGCAAAAATGCAGAAGTTATTAAGGAGACAACTTTAAATGAGATCCACCTGGAAAGCGAACAGCCTCTATCAAATCTCCTCGATCACACTTAAGAATAAAGCAGAGAGCAAGTTCTTCGATTAGAACGTCATCATCGTATAGCATTATTAAAATAATAAACCCAATCCAAAGACCTGCCGAATCTGAGCTATTCCCAACACGCAGCTGTTATTGCTCAGACAGGCGCACTTTGAAGGGCAGGTGGACAGGAATCCATGCTTCCGTCTGTCAGTGCTGAGCCTGAACTTATTGCTCATAATTGTACTTCATGGGGGATGTTCTTTTTCATCTGGGCTCCGAACATCAAACGCAATTCCCAATTAATCCCGTCTATCAGACCCACTTTATCGCCGCCACCACTCCGAATATAGCCCCTCCTTTCAGCAGAATCAAAGGCATCTATTCTAAGACAAGCAATTCTTCCACTGCTTAAACCCTAATCATTGTCATCAGAGAGCCCTACTTAGGGCTGAAGTGTGAAAAGCAGCTTGAGAGGGTGAATACGAATTCGCTCTTTTAAGGGATAGTTCACCCAAAAATGAAAATGTGATGTTTATCTGCTTACCCCCAGGGCATCCAAGATGTAGGTGACTTTGTTTCTTCCCATTTCTTCATGCGTCTTAATTTTATTAGGGGAAAAAAATCCTAAATATTCTAAAAATTGCAGTAGACTTCAGTTAAATGACTCAAGAGTAGCACATGCTTGATAGGTCATGTTTGGAGAAGAATGTAACAAGGTCAGGCGAATTTGTGATTAATGAATACTAGCATGAAAGTAATCAGAGCACAACAGATGCAGCAGTTTGGCTTAATTGATTTGAACGATGAGAAATGCAGGTTTCAGTGCTTTGCTTCTGGTGACACAATAACTGCGGATCGGGAAATGAAGAGTGGTGTTTACGCTGGCCATCTGTTGTGTGTAGGTTTTGACTGCCACCTGAGGTGCACATTTATCTAATGTTAATAAAAATATGAGGTTCTCTATCAAATATTCAGGTAGTCAAGAACAATAATAATAAATGAGAATAAATCAAATAAACAAAATAAATATAGCTGATATAAATATATCTCTAATAAATTAACTCTACACTCTAAAAAAACACTGGGTTAAAAACAACCCAATTATTTTTAACCCAAGGGCTGGGTGAATATAGGACAGAACACATGTTGGGTTAATTTTACCCAAATTGGGTTGTTTATTTAACCCAGCATAATGTTGATTCATTTTTAGTATACTAGCTTATTTTTTACTTCATACATGAATTAATGTTTACAGATTAACCATGCAGCCACCGGTTTGCATGATAACTTCCTTTATTTTCCTTCATCATATTTACACCATAGCATATTTTAAAATCGGTTTTAATACATAGGCATATTGCATTAAGATTAAACTCGTTTAACAAACATTACAATTTCAAATTAATGAAGAGGATGCAAAAACCTCACAATAAATAACTCAACCGCTGGATGAACTTAAGTCCTCTAAACTTTTGCAAAATACTCCACACAACCACTGGTTTGCATGATAACTTCCTTTATTTTCCTTCATCATATTTACACCATAGCATATTTTAAAATCGGTTTTAATACATAGGCATATTGCATTAAGATTAAACTCGTTTAACAAACATTACAATTTCAAATTAATGAAGAGGATGCAAAAACCTCACAATAAATAACTCAACCGCTGGGTTACATCTGACCCAGGATTTGGGTAACACACAAAATATTTTTTTATTATATATAATAAAAAATATTATACAGTAAAAACCTGTTTAGTAAGTTACTTTAATACAATAAAATGTTATGAGATTTAATAAAATTAAATTTAAAAGTAAATTTACTGTGAAATACTACAACTTTATTTAAATAAAGTATTAATTAACATATATCTATATTATATTCAATAAGACAGCACAGTAAAATCTTTTTATATTATATGTTACCCTGGAGCACTTCTTAAGTCGCTGGGGTATATTTGTAGCAATAGCCAAAAATACATTGTATGGGTCAAAATTATTGATTTTTTATGCCAAAAATCATTAGGATATTAAGTAAAGATCATGTTCCATTAAGATATTTTATAAATGTCCTACTGTAAATATATCAAAACTTAATTTTTGATTAGTAATATGCATTGCTAAGAACTTCATTTGGACAACTTTAAAGGCAATTTTCTCAATATTTTGATTTTTTTGCAGCCTCAGATTACAGATTTTCAAATAGTTGTATCTCGACCAAATATTGTCATATCATAACAATGGAATTTTATGCTTATTAATTCAGCTTTCAAATGATGTGTAAATCTCAATTTCGAAAAATTGACCCTTATGACTGGTTTTGTGGTCCAGGGTCACATATTAGTTTTAGGACCGTTTGAAACTCACGACCAAATGTCCATGTTTGACAGTCGATATAATGTAGCTGCATGAAGTTTCTCAATGGCCTTCATATGATTTTATTGTATAATAAATATTTAAGCTACTTTGTATTTTTGCTATCAGTTTTGTAAATTTGATTTATTTTGTGGTTTATGTTCAGTGTAGTGTGAAATCCTTTCGTGTTTTGTGGAACACGCTGCACTGGGCTGCGTTTCCCAAAAGCTTCGTAAGCCTAAGAAGTTCGTAAAAACGATCGTACGACTGATCTTAATATTACGGTCTGTTTCCCAAAAGCATCGTAACTTAAGTAGCACTTGAAAATCATCGTAGATCTACGAGTGCTCTGGAGTAATCGTAAAGCCCTAAGTGCATC
>NW_015650326.1:1082136-1085003 GCF_001515625.1 Sinocyclocheilus rhinocerous
CATTCTATAAGGTGACATTTCAGCACTTGACAAACGGATAGCGACTCCTAAGTAGCACTTAAAGCACGGCTACGTGCGATTGTGTTAAGTGCATTTTTGGGAAACGCACGTGAAACAATAACGAACGATCGTAAAATGACTCGTAGAAAACGCCCTTAAGCTCTGAGATCAATCGTTATCGAGAAACGCAACCCTGTTTGTTCCAGTGTTTATGGAAAAGCAGTTTAGATGAACTTTTAATGTTATGCTTACATTTAATAATTTAGCAGACACCTTTATCCAGTGGCTTACAAATGAGGACTATCACAGTTCATCATAAGAGCCAACAATACTGTACTTGCTGTACCCAATCCCATGTTTCAAGCATTAACTATAGCACCATAGTAGCTACAGAGCAGAAATAAAATGCAGAAAAGTACAGAAGAAAAGAACACTGCTAACAGAAGGAGTGTTACTTTTACAAATTAGGTTGTGGAAATAAACTATATAAACTGTAAAATTTACATTAGCGAAATGCAATAAGGTATGCAATAATGCAAAACAGTATTTTTCTGACACCTGCCACCAAAATCTGACACCAATTTTCAGCGCCTGTGAGTTTTTGACAAATTCAGCAGGATATTTTATAGTGTATGAAAGCCACATGCATGAAGAACACCGTATATGAAGGCTGAGTGAGTGGTAAAAGTGATATTAATATAGCACAAAAAATACTAAAATAAATCATTCAGTATTTTCCTGATTGAGACATATATTATTTTGCCATGTCTATAGTTTTAAAAACAAATAGACTTCTGATACATGCAACACATGTCAAAAGTTTGGAATAAATAAGATTTTTTTTAAATATTTTATTATTATTATTATTTATTCCCCCCCCCCCCTCACTTCTTTACTATTGTCTTTTGGAGCTGCTTTACAGCAGAACTGAATTTTATTTGCATCACTGAATCACTATTTTCTTGTTTATCATCACTGTAAAGCTGCTTTTAAACGATCTGTATTGTATAAAGCGCTGTATAAATTAAAGTGACTTGACTTGACCAAGGCTGCATTTATTTAATAAAAAATACATTAAAAACTGTAATACTGTGAAAAAATATCACAATTTAAAATAGCAGTCTTCTGTTTTAATATATTTTAAAATGTAATTTATATCTGTGATGGCAAAGTTCATTTTTAGCAGCCATTACGCCAATAACTACCACACTGCAACTAATTACTATGCTGGGTCTTTTGTTTTAAAGTAGCAAGAAAACAACTAAAATAATGTGACGCAAAATAAAATCATTAAAATGTTCATTAAACGTGCCGTTCTGCAATTTAGCGACAGTAACCGTCAAAACGAGCTCAAGTCAACACGCGGCCAGAACTGACAACAGTGAGAGCAAAAGCACGATCCTCTCCTCACGTCCGACACTCCACACACATGATGCATGAACTATATAAATAAAAAATCTTTCGGACTTTAATGTCACTACCTGTTCTTGTTGAGACGCTTTTCCCGGCGCGCTGGACTCGGCTGAGGTCATGCTGAGGACGCGGATAGAAACACTGACGCAGGCGCTCTTCAGGCGGAATGAAAAGCGTTACTCTCACTGAAACCCATTCAGTGATGGAGAAGGAGAAAGAGAGAGAGAGAGGGGGCGACGAAACGCGCTTTTTTTTAGACTGGAGACACGAGCTGCATCTGTCTCGAGCCGAGCGCGCGCTGAACAGCAAACATTAAAGCGGCGCGAGGCGTTGCGCAGCTGCAGAACCACAGCTTGACATTCGTGTTATGCACTAGTTTTTATGTCCCTGTCATATGTGTCTTAATGTAGGCCTACAAGATAAAGTATTATAAAATAATTAAAATAAAAAATTTCAATCATTTTTTAAATACTCATTTAGTCAGTAGCTATTCATAGTCTTTTATCACGGTATCACCTTTAAGTGTACATAAGGGTTCATTTGAAATCATTTCACTATTTTGGTTTCATTTTATTAAGTAGTAATCCAGAATTCATCCATTTTTCTCCCCAGAATCACTTATGAACAGCTTGGTTACAAAACAGCATACTGATTTTGAAGTCAGTGGCTTCTGCCAAGATGAGATGAGTTATGAAACAGTTTCATCCTGTGAACATAAATACTGTCCAACAGCATTCAGATATGAAAGGTGACGGAAGCGTGCAAGGAGCAACTGAGCTCATTTGAGACTGGAGTTAATAATGCCTTCACCAGAATTTCAGAAAGGTTCATGTAAATTGTTTTACTGGTAATCAAATTATTCAGCAGCAAACAAACAAGATCTTTTTTTCTGACAGAATTAGTATAGAATATGTAGGTTTTTGTGTTCATAGATAGATTCATAATAATAATAATAAATAAATAATAAAGTGGTCTCAGGTTGGAGCCAACTCCAGTCTTTTCCTGATCCTGTTCCGCTCTCTCTTCTGCATCCTGTCTTTCCTTGGACTGTTCTGTCAGAATAAAGGCGAGAGTTTTTCTGCTCTTGTATAGTAATGGAAATTTCTGCATTTTAACTTCAAGGAATATGCTAAAAACATACTCACCATCAGGCCATCCAAGATGTTCATTTCATTACATCATTTGCTCACCGATGGATCCTCTGCAGTGAATGGGTGTTTTCACTTCTAATCGGTGCCTGATCTACATATTTCTGTCCTGATTTAGATGAGATGACTTTTTCATTGGAGAAAGCAGTATTATGGATAGAGGACTCAGTTTGAAGTTAAAAACATCTTAAAGGGGTCATATGATGTTGCTAAAAAGAACATTATTTGGTGTATTTGGTGAAATGAAATGTGTTTATGCGGTTTAAAGTAAAAAAAACACATTATTTTCCGGATTCTGTACATTAT
>NW_015650326.1:1085908-1094111 GCF_001515625.1 Sinocyclocheilus rhinocerous
TGGCACAATTATCTGTTTTTTGATCTACTTCCAGCCTTTCTCGTGTCTCTGACGCTCTTAGCTAATGCACAGAGACGCTGCATTAGTCACACTCTGAGACTCAGCCGTGAATAGATTTACCAGCATGTTGATTACACAGCGCACTTCACGCGGCTGCATGAGATGGAGGAAGCAGAAAGCTGTCCTTTATATTTTGCCTGTTCAGTGGTTGATTTAAAAAGCAGAGGAGAAAAAGGTGAAACAAGGCCTCAATGGAAGTCACATTCATTCAAATACAACAACAGATTTCATATTAACAGCAGAAACTAGCTGCAGCATATTGAAAAGTAAATACTGTATACTGGTTACTATTTTTTAAGTAGTATGTGAAAGACGATGAGCAATAATAATTGCTTAAATCAACACAAGATAAAAATTTTGTAAATGCGTGTTATAGCGACCAATTTATTTTGACCTCATAATGTTTAATCAAAAAGTCATAACCTGATCTTTCGGTGAAAACACTTCTTTCTAGTAACGTAAGCAGAAATTGACATGCAAGCTCACATTAATTTTTTAATGCAACGCCCACATCTTAAAGGGATAGTTCACCCATAAATGAAAATTCTGTCATCATTTACTCACCCTCATGTAGTTCCAAACCTGTAAGATGTTCTTTCTTCCGTTGTACACAAAAGAAGATATTTTGAAGAATGTTGGTAACCACACAGTTAACGGTAGCCATTGACTTCCATATAATTTTTTCCCCCCATCAAATGGAAGTCAATGGCTACCATCTTTGTTCATCAGAAGAACAGGTGAACTTTACTTTAAGATCCAATCAACAACTGATGGATAGAACCAAGTCCCTGCCAAGTCCTGGTTAAATATAACCCAGCGCTGGGTTAAAAAGGGACAAACCCAGCTATTGGGTTGTTTTGACCCAACGGTTGGGTTGTTTTGAACCCAACTGCTGGGTCAAAACAACCCAATAGCTGGGTTTGTCCCTTTTTAACCCAGTGCTGGGTTATATTTAACCCAGCATTTTTTAGAGTGTACTGTATATACATACAGTACATAAACATTAACTAATTTTACTGAAATTTGGGGGATCATATTGTATTCAAATTTACATTCTTGTTATGTAAATCTAACATGCTGAATGCAGTTACTGCTGCATTTTTAAACACATGTATTATGTATTATTTATTGTTGTAATAAAATGTATCGAACCCTCATCCAAGGTAAAAACCAAACACTCAAACAATTGTAGCATCACACCAGGAACAATGTGCTATTTTGAAAAGCGCAATTGCAAACCAGAAGAGGAACGAAGACAATAGTGTATACTGAACTCATCTAGGAATACCTCATTTATTGGTGCCAAAGCATGAATCGTTGCGGTGTAGAGTGCTAAACAGTGCTAAACGCTGATGGCTCCACACAGCTTTTCCTCAGAGAAATTGTAGAAAGGAAGCTGCTGGCTAAAGAGAAGGATTTCACATGCTGCTCTAATTGGACAAAACACGGGCTTCTGTTGAAAATTTCACTGAATGCCATCACTGAACTGCCAAACCATTTTCATTTGAAATAAGGTTATGGCCTGAATATGTTACAGTAATTCTTCATAGTTGCCTGAAAATTACTGAATAGAACCAATGTGAAAAAAGGAAAGAGTTGTTAAACCCTTAACCCTGTAAAGCGTACAGTATTATATTTGATTTGCAAAGCTTTACACTGTAAAAAGTAATAAGTTGAATTTATTAAACCTGTGGAAACTGATTGCCTCAAATTTCTCAAGTAAGTTAGTTCATCATTTTTGAGTTGATAAAACTTAGTACAACTTTGTATAACTTGTGTATTTGTGTAGACTACCAGAAAACTCTTGACGCTTCAGAACTTTCATAAAGAGATCATAAAATAAATCAACCATAATTTTATGAAGCTAGAAGAATACTTTTTGTGCACAAAGAAAACAAAAATAACGATTTTAGCAGCAGATGCCAGACAGGGTAAAAAAAGCCATTCAAACTGTTGCACAAAACAAACAGTATTGCCAGCTATAAAATTAAAATCTTTTCTGAAACTTTTGATTTGACTAGTGGTCGGCCGATATCTGGCATTTTTAAAATATCGGCATTGGCCGATAAGTTTTTATGTTTGGCCGATGTGTTGGAAGCGAATTTTATGATCAAAATCAAATCAAATTATTCATTTCTAATTAATTATATATGAATTAAAATAAATATAAAGTATATATACAGTATATATATATATGGCCAATATGAAGCTGATATATATAGCGGCTTTATATCGGCCATCGGCCACCCTGCTCTCTAAGATATCAGCATCGGCCATCAAAAAAACAATATCGGTCAACCACTAGATTTGACATTTGAAAAGTGATCAAAATAAAGAATTTTGATTAAACACTGACTTATATATTCCATTTTGTTTGATTTCAAAAACTGATCAGAAAACCATGATCAAGAGAGCACCCACTCTCTTTAAGCCTTTTTCATGGCTTAAAGGGTTAGTTCACCCAAAAATGAAAATTAGCCCGTGTTTTACTACCCCCCTCCCCTCTTTTGCCCCAAGCACCACTGAACTCTGACCCTCTGACGGACTCTCCCACTCCCCCCTCCCAAATACACACACACACTGTCACTTTAATCAGTCTGAATAAGCTCTTTTGCACTACAAATCATTATATCTGCACTGTTGTTTACTTCACTGGTTTGCACTCTATCTGCCATGCGCCTTGTGCTGCTTTATATATTTTTTTACATTTTACCTTATTTGTATATTTGTATAGTTGTATTTTATATTTAATCTGTATCTATCTGTATTTATGTTCTACTGTTAGTGTTATCTGTATGCACCAAGGGTCTGAGAGTAACGCAATTTCAATTCTCTGTGTGTATGTGCTGTACATGTGGAAGAATTGACAATAAAGCAGACTTGACTTGACTTCCTAGGTGTATGTGACTTTCTTTTTTCAGACGAATTCAATCGGAGTTATATTAAAAATTGTTCTGGCCCCTCCAAGCCTTACAATGGGGGTAAGCAGGTGTTGTTTGTCAACAGTTCAGAAGACATGAAATAAAATGCGTGCATCCGTAATAAAACGTCCCTCACACGGCTCCGGGGGGTGAATAAAGGCCTCCTGTAGCGAATTCATGCATTTTTGTAAGATAAATATCCATATTTCAAACGTAAGATGATGTAAGACGTGGCGCCGTGTGCGTGCCTCTGAGAAATGCAGGAACAAAGGAAGCAAAGTTTCCTTACTTTAGCAAAGGAAAACCAGTCTCCTCTTGGCTTATGTTAAAATTCTCTGACATTTTTCTTTACAAATCCTCGTTTTGTGCTTCTTATTCGTGACCGGCGTTTTGTTTTGTTTTGTTTTGTCTCCGCGCTCTTCACTAATCACGCAACGCCAACGTATTACGTCATCCGCCGGAAAGCCTTCCGCGTATGACAGATGGCAGAAATGATAGAAAAGTGTTTATTACGATTGAAATATGGATATTTATCTTACAAAAATGCATGGATTCGGTACAGGAGGCCTTTATTCACCCCCCAGATCAGTGTGAGGGACGTTTTATTATGGATGCGCGCACTTTATTTCACGTCTTCTGAACTGTTGACAACCAACACCGCTTATCCCTATTGCAAGGCTTGGAGGGGCCAGAACAATTTTTTATATAACTTCGATTGAATTCGTCTGAAAGAAGAAAGTCACATACACCTAGGATGCTTTGAGGGTGAGTAAAACACGGGCTAATTTTCATTTTTAGGTGAACTAACCCTTTAATAGATAAAATTTGGTCCTTAAAATAAAGTGATACCATTTTATGTTATAACTAGTAGTAAAGTGGAAGATCGATGATTACTGTATATTCTAGCTTGTAAGCCACTGGCTAGCTAATAAGCTAACCGACGGTTACAGTAATGATCGTCAGTAAAACTAATACAATCTGCCTTTTCTGTTCCTCAAAAATGACAGCACACACTGTGAGGATGTAGTTTATAAATAGATCACCAAAAACGTAACTAATCTCACTGCCACATCTCAAACACAATCTAAATCATATTATTGGGAGATATGGAGTAATAACTGATATTTATATGCATTTTATCTAAGTGTTCTGTTACACTGTTATAAAGATCTTATTGATTTACATTACAGTCTTACTTTTCGGCCATATAAATATTACTAACTACACCAAAATTGCATATTTTGCTCAGTTTGGGCTTCTGAATAAATGTGACACCTTTTTTCTCTATATTGTCACACCTATATGAGCCATAAAAGCCTGATGTATCAAATATGACACTCAAATATTTATATATATATATATATATATATATATAAACTGGGGATTTTTGGACTAAAGTCAATTATTAGCCATTTTAGTGAAATATAATAATCTACAGTAAAAAGTCTACATAATCAACAAAATAACATGACTACTTCAACATTAATTATTAATTTGATGTCCATAGTGTTCCCATACTTTTTGATACAGTAAATGATTAATTTTTCAATATTTCTAATAATTTATTATTACAGGATACTTTAAAATGTATATATTTTCTAAATAATTAAAAAAAATGTACATACACATGGGAACCCTGAAAGTAAAACATACAGTTTACATTCACCTTGCAAAATATGCAAAATGCTAATAATTTTAACAGGGATCATGACAAATTGCATGTTGTTTTTAATTTAGTACTTCTCTTAATGAGCTATTTCACATAATGATCTTTACATATATTCCACAAGACAAAATAATAGCTGAATTTACAAAAAAATATGCTGTTCAAAAGTTTGCATGTTATTATTTAGCTATTATTTTGTCTAATAGATTATCTGCAAACATCTCTTTTGTGAAATAGCTCATTCAGGGCAGGACTAAATAAAAAACAACATGCAATTTTATGATCCCGTTTATATTGTTAAAAGTATTAAAATTTTTCAACATTCTGCAAGGCGTATGTAAACTTAAGACTGCCACTGTATATCCCACAATGCTCCACATATCCTTGTTTTTGTGTCACAGTTGAAATCCTGATCAACTATTGAGCAAACTCTTCATAAGTGTTTCCTCTGTATAGTGCTGCCCCCCTGTGACCTTTAGCAGAATTTACTACACGGTCAATGCTGTGTAAACATGCACTCGGCTAATCGAACACCGATCAGCAGGTTTTTTTTTACATTAACATCTATTCTACAGCTGCCTGAGAAACAGATTTTACACTTCGGCCGAGATGAAGGCTCTGGTTCCAAACATCCCAATTTCATTCTGGAAGCTCCTGAACTAGGCAGCCAGGCCAAATTGCTTCAATCAAATAAATTATTATGTAAATCAGGAGCTTTATTGCTTAGCTGGAATAGATCATTACCACAGCAGGCATTCTCTCAAGTCCAACTGTCCTTCTGAATCATCGGAAAATTATGGAAGTGTTTATCCAGCAAACTCAATGATGAAGTCACTCATTAACGGCACATGCAAATGAAAGCAATGGAGTTACTGGACCAAAGGTTGATATTTATTTATTTTTAAGAGAGAGAACATCACATGAATAATTGTCTTCCTAACAGCTAAGAAATCGATCTCAACGGTGAGCTTTTCTGTACATACACCGATCAGGCATAACATTATGACCACCTTCCTAATATTGTGTTGGCCCCCCTTTTGCTGCCAAAACAGCCCTGACCCGTCGAGGCATGGACTCCACTAGACCCCTGAAGGTGTGCTGTGGTATCTGGCACCAAGATGTTGGCAGCAGATCCTTTAAGTCCCGTAAGCTACGAGGTGGGGCCTCCATGGATCGGACTTGTTTGCATGGGACCCCTGACTGGTCTGCGGCTATGCAGCCCCGTACACAACAAACTGTGATGCACTGTGTATTCTGACACCTTTCCATCAGAACCAGCATTAACTTCTTGAGCAATTTGAGCTACAGTAGCTTGTCTGTTGGATCGGACCACACGGGCCAGCCTTTGCTCTCCAAGTGCATCAATGAGCCTACCATGACCGGTTCACCACTGTTGCTTTCTTGGACCACTTTTGATAAATACTGACCACTGCAGAGCGGGAACACCCCACAAGGGCTGCAGTTTTGGAGATGCTCTGACCCAGTTGTGTAGCCATCACAATTTGGCCCTTGTCAAACTCACTCAAATCCTTACGCTTGCCCATTTTTCCTGCTTCTAACACATCAACTTTGATGTTTATTTTGATGAATAATGTTTGGTGAAGGGGAAATCGCAGACCTGGCAACCCTGGCTTGAACTACAGGTGATTCATAAGGTTAAACAGAACCCATGTTATTTTTTTTTTAATGAGACTGCATTAATGCATTATTATCACATTAACTTCAACAGCCCTAAAAAATTCTACACACAAGTTGCAATCTTACACATTTCTTCACCCCCTTTTGATTGGCAGCAGTATATACTCGGCCCTGATTATCGACTGTTTTTAATCGGTAGATGGCCGATTTAATTGCTTTTATCAGCTAATGCCAATTATTAACTGTAAGAAGACATTTCGAGACTCACACCTGTAAGTTAATGCTGTTGTCAATCCCAAAAACTGACATTGTGAACGTAGCCTTAGATGCAACTTCTGTGCCACTTTTGCAGTGCAGAAATGGCTTTTGTTGATACTGATTTAATTTGGTTGGTAATAGCCTAGTGTGTCATTATTCTAATTAAATTTATTGATTAACTGTATGAATTTGACTTAAAAGATGATGCATATGTACATCTAATAAGGTTAGAAAAAAATTGCCTTTATGAAGATAAGAATGCCCCTGGAAAGGTGGCAAATATTAACCCTTAATGGAAAAATTAATTACTGTCACTGCTGTGAAATTACACAGTACAGAATATAAATATGAAAAGCTTTGGGAGTCAGCTGTCCATGACAGGTCTAAACCTGTCAAGATACCAGCACAAATACATCAGCTGATACATCAGTGCATCCCTACTTCATACAATACGGATTGCTTCAAAGCAGCTTTACAGTATTATCAGTTTTTTTTTAAATTCGTGAATCACAATTGATTTTTTTAATTGTAAAGTGGCTGTCCAGTGTGTTCATGTTTTTTACTTGTGTTTAAGCTCAACAAAGTTAATTAAGTTAATTAATGAACCTGAAAGGTTAAGTACACACACACACACACACACACACACACACTGCCATGGACCAATGGCAGCTCAAAAGAGTTTTCCACAAAATTCACACTAACAAGCTGTTTTGAAACACTGAAATGAACTTTGTTCTTATCAAATTTAGTTCAAAATGCCCATTTGTTCTTCAAATTTGCTTGTAGTATACCAGGGCTTTAAACAATTCCTGAATGTGTGTTCTACGGGCTTTAATTGAAATCTCAAAGTAGTCTCATTGGTATGCTAATTCAACAGCGCCCTAAAGCCAGATGTCCCAACCAAAGCACTCATGGCTGTTCCAACCATAAAAATCCCTGGCTTTTCTCCAGCTGGCTGGCACAAGTCTTGACCTTCCCAGAATTCCCTCAAAGAGCCCTGATGGTGGGCCACCTGCTGTTGCAATCGACGGCAAATTAAGCATTCATAATGACCCCACAGCTCATATTTAAGCCAGAATAAGCAGGCAGGTTCAGTCATTACATCTCACAGACTCATTCTCATGTGTTTGGCTAACAGGATATACTGAACAAGCCATTATGGATTTAGGATACACAATAAATCCAAAAAAGAGAAAAAAAAAAGACCAAGGTTACAGGTGTCGTGATTAGTAATCATTAAAAGCTTTCCATTTAGGCTGACCTCCTTTGGGACAACATTAAGAAACACACACACACACACACACATACATACATATATATATATATATATTGTATATAATATGTTGGAACCAGTTGTGCTGCTTAATATTTTTGGATAGAAACAGAATAGAAATAGAAATCTTTTGTAACATTATACTGTACACCACCGTTTAGGGTCAGTAGTTTTTTTAAGAAATTAATGCATTTATTTAGCAAAGATATGTTAATTGACTTTTTATTCATCAAAGAATCCTGAAAAAAGTATCACAGTGTTTAACGAGTGGGGGCGGGGCCGAGAGCCGTGGGAACGGAGCGAGGCCGGTGGAGTAATTGATAATGAGCGACACCTGCACCACTCACCGGTCTCGAGTCCCACGGAGGAGCTCCGGAAGGATAAAAG
>NW_015650326.1:1094188-1094362 GCF_001515625.1 Sinocyclocheilus rhinocerous
TACAGTGTGTATATATATATATATATATATATATATATAAAATGTCTTTATAGTACAGTATAAATAAAAGCTAATTGAATAAATAACGTAAATAATATCACACTTAAAGGCACAATATGTAATTTTCGCCGCTAGAGGGCACGTATTCAAAATAAACAAAGAGGCAAAGATGAC
>NW_015650326.1:1094575-1126238 GCF_001515625.1 Sinocyclocheilus rhinocerous
TGACACACGGCTCGAAAGCAGCGGAGCTTTTATTATGCCACAGTCGACCGCTTCCGCTGCTTCCGGTTGTGCGTATGTGGGAAAAAAGCAGCACTGTTTTATCATACTAGATACTTTTGAAAGTTCTGTTATAATGTTACTCTGTGCGGTCGTCACCGGTCTATTAAAACGAATAACATATTAAGGCGTCTTTGGTGTTTCCATGTTTTCTACAAAACAAAACCGGAAATCGAGGGGTTATGACGTCACTGGCAGGCGACACAATGACACTATGCACACGGTCCGTGTCACTCGTTAAAATTGCTTATTTCTCTGGTTTTATATATTAAAATTGAAAACTGTTATTTTTAAATTGTAACAATTTTAAATATTACTGTTTTTACCATATTTTTGATGTAATAAATGCAGCCTTGATGAGCATAAAAGACTTCTTTCAAAAACATAAAAAATCTTACTGATCCCAAATTTTTGAACGGTAGTGTATATACTATACTATTAAATAAAATAAAAACAGTATATACCTGTGTATATATACAGTGTGTATATATATATATATATATATATATATATCATTTTTCTCACACAGTATAAATGGGTTTAAAAAAATAAATCTAACTTCATATTTTAAGAAAGGGGATCGTCATATTTTGAAGTCTTGTCATTAAAAACTTTGAAAACCTCTTGTTTAGGGACTGTCGTGATTTAGAGATACATAAATCAGCAATACAGTCTTTTAGGAATATAGAAATCTCCCCCATGTGTGCTGTTGTACTGTATATCAGAATGGTTGTGATTCAGCCAAAGATGAGAAACAGCACTTTCCCCTCACTGCTTAAAGCATTCTCTAATTACTCTGCTCAACAATTAAAATAATTGCATTTGTCATAATAATGCAGGCTTATTAAAGATATAGGATCATATTTAACTGTGTTCACTCTGATGTCATCCAGGCCTTAAAGGAATCCTCTTGTTCTGAAAAGACATGAAGGCAACCGTGTATCCCTGGCTTATTTCAGTGCTCTCGCCTGTTCCCAAGACTGGCTTACTGTACGCTAACTTGTTTAGATTGAAAAACTGAGCAGAGATTGGCAAATGCATTGCTTTTAGAGAGCAGAGACAAACTAAAATCCCAGAGTGCCAGTGATTTGTTGTGTTTCTTCTGCACATGGCAGGTACAGCACATTACCTGAGATTTATTAGTGGTGTTTGCTTCTTACTGTCTGACTGCCTTCTGATCAGAATATTAATGTGATGCATTCTATTCATAATTTAATAATAGGCAGGTGATTCAGAATACACATACTAAAATAGAAGAAAGAATGGAGAACTATATTCATTTGCAAACCATATCAGCCACAAACATCTTTCTGCCGACATGCAATAGTTCACTGGCAGTGATAGACCATTATATTCAAATGTAATTTATGTTGGGTCATTACCCAACTGTCTCAAAATGGATGTTCTTGTCATATAGTCTACATTATATACTGATCTATTGTATATTATGGCCTTTGTGTTATAAACCTGTCACATCTGCCACACTGATCTTTGCATTTCTGAGGAATTCTGTTGGCCCTGTTTAGATATAGATTCTAAATGATTTTTTTGTTAGAATAGAAGCTTCTTTAACACTTCAAATAAACTTAAAAAGCTGAATGAAAATAAAATTGGCTGAGCCATCAGAGCAAAAACATTTTGATTACACCTGGACCATTTCTATCATGAACACTACCATTAGTAAAAAGTAGCTCATTTTTAAAAAGTTTCCTTTTGTGGACTCAATTGTTCTGTCAATAAACCAGCACAACAAAAGTGAAACCTTCAGGCATTGCATTCATACACTTAGAATTATACTTTATCCTGTTTTCCTTTTTTTTTTTCATTAAACCATGGAAGCCATTGCCAGTTTTTCTTGTAAAACTAAGGTGCAAAATAACAGCTGTAGCAAAAAACCTTTTCTAGTAAAAATGTTATATTAATTGAAAAACAAGCAGAAGGTAAAGCTTTAGCTTTCACATTGCTTTTAAAGAAAAGTTTATCCAAAAATGAAAATTCTGGAAATACGGGTGTTGAAATATGTGATGGCAGAAAAATCTATTTTGGGAGAACTATTCCTTTAAGGTTATTGACTTTGAACAGGAAGAGGGCAATAGGAAAGTGCGTGAATTTAGCCTCTATCAAACATTATTTATCTTTTGCATATGGTTATAAAGCTCCTGCTGATTTTAGAGAACAGTAATTTCAAGTGACATGGAAACTGATTTAGTTTAGTTTAACTTTATTGTCCATTCTGTTTGTCACAGAGCGGAAATTTGTCTTTGACACTGGTGACATGAATACATCTACATTAATACTTAAAAAGACATCACATATTAACAACACAAACATAAAATTAAACAAATTTAAATAATTAACACTACCCCCATCGTTTCTTACACATTCCAAAATCCGCAATAATACAAAAAAATTATAAATAAATAAAAAATCATTAAGCACTGTTATGGCAGCCATTCTCTTGCATTTACTTCAAACCCGATTTAAAATAATAAATGGCAAGAGCGGATTCCAAATCTTCAATACGTATCTTGATGGATCTGTCCGCTGCTTTTGACACGGTTAACCACCAGATCCTCCTGTCAACCCTATTGGAAAAGGTCATCTCAGGAACC
The DNA here is from genome assembly GCF_001515625.1 of Sinocyclocheilus rhinocerous. NCBI lineage: Eukaryota > Metazoa > Chordata > Actinopteri > Cypriniformes > Cyprinidae > Sinocyclocheilus > Sinocyclocheilus rhinocerous. The sequence continues at coordinate 1,097,245 of NW_015650326.1, forward strand.
ACACTCCAGTGGTTTGAGTCTTATCTCTCAGATAGGTCCTTCAAGGTATCTTGGTGAGGTGAGGTGTTCAAGTCACAACATCTAACTACTGGGGTACCTCAGGGCTCAGTTCTTGGACCACTTCTCTTCTCCATGTCAAGCTTGCGTTCTGCAAGTGAAAGTCACTTTATAGTGCCATCCCAAAGAGGCACAAAATCACTTTCACTGACTTTTAAATTAAATGTCTTTCTCCTGGTGGAATGACCTGCCCAACTCAGTCCAAGCAGCTGAGTCCTTAGCCATCTTCAAGAATCGGCTAATAACACATCTCTTCCATCTTTATTTGACTCTAGCACTCTCTATTCTAATTCTATTGTTAAAAAAACTTGTCTCTTTTAGACTTGCACTCTATTCATTTACTAACTGCTTGTTTTCTTTAAAAAAAAAAAGTATAATCGTATAATCTTTTTGTATTCTATCTATTTGTTTTCTTTTTATTTATTATACAATTAACAAAAGCAAAAAAAATGCCTCTAACACTTGTTAACTAATTTAAAAAAAACCCACCTTGCTGCAAACCTGTATACCATAGTTAGAGTGCTAACGTTAAAACTCCTCAGTTTTCTAAGAAGACCAAGGCGCTGTCTTTTAGTTTATCGTCAATGATTGCTCCTACATATATAAAATTCGAGACCTGCTCTACAGTTTTTCCTTTTACAATGTCTGGTTTGTAAACAGGGCTTGTATCTACTATTCTTGTTTGATTCCTCAAGCATAGCTCTTTTGTCTTTCCAATATTAAGATGTAAATAACTACTATTGAACCAACAAATAATGCTGTCAATATGTTCAAAATATGAGGAGTAATTCATTTCTTTCTGACAGGAAACCAATGCCATATCATTAGCATACTTTATGAGGGAGAGGTTATCATCATCACACTGCAATTCATTAATGTATACAGAAAACAATATTGGAGACACTACACATCCCTGCGGTACCCCAGTATTTAAAACCAAGCAGTCAGACATGACAATATTAATATAAACACGCTGAGGTTGGTCTTTTAAAAAGTCCTTAACCCATAAAATCAACCAACTACTAACACCTAAATCGTAAAGGCGCTATAAAAGAAGGTTAGGTTGGACAGTTTTAAAAGCAGACGAGAAAACCATAAAGAGTATTCTAACGAGTATTCTAATGATGTTGAACTTTATTCAAAAGAGTGAGAGAGGCATCCACAGTGCTCCGATTGGCCAGGTAGGCAACTTGCAGGGGATTGATGAATCTCTCAATTTGAAATGACAATTCCTTACACACTATGTATTCCACACATCTGCAGAGAACTGATGTGAGCGCAATTGGACGAAAGTCATTTACCAGTTTTGCATGGGGTATTTTGGGTACCGGGATGACAATAGAATTCTTCCAGGCCAATGGAGCAAAACCACTGTCCAAAAAAATTTGAAACATCTTTGCACACACATATCCCAGTTGTACTGCACATTCTTTCAAGTCTTTCCCCTTTAAGCCACCTGGTCCAGATGCCTTGTGCGATTTACCTCTACGAAGCAATGTGACAACCTCTCTCTCCTGTATGGTCATAGTCTGTGATTGAATCTTAGTCACTGCTGCTGCATTACTAACCGTAAACTCATTTAAATTGCTATCAAATCTTGAATAAAAAAATATTAAGATCGTTTGCAAAACAGTAAGAGTCCTCACATTGTTGAATTTTTTCCTTTTGCCTATTAGCACTTCTAAACTGAACGCACAACCTGGATTCACACAGACAAACAGAACTGATATTTCCTCTCAACTCTTCGGATGAATCAGCACTCATTACAAGTTCATTAACTCAACTGCTGTTATAGTGCAATTTCAAAGACTTGTGGGGCACCTGGGTTTTATTTCTCCTAATCAATTTCCATCTTAATGGCAGTAAAACTGGAAGAAAACCTTTAGAAATAAAAGTTATTAATAGGCAGGCCGTAACCATGGTTATCCACTGCAAAGCACACAACATTAATAAAAGAGGAATTATTGACAGTGGGACTGCAGAGGTGAATAAGGGTCTGCACAGGAAGTGGAAATCTCATTGGTGAAGCTTTACAAAAAATCTATGAAAAACCCAATCAGAAGGTGAGTAAAAGTGAACAAAACAAATAGCACATTTACAAGGACATGCTTTGGTTAATGCTACTACTGTATATCATTTAATATTTTCACTTCTGAGTGACTAGATTTTAAACCTCTTCACACCTTTGAGAACATATTGTAATTAAAATGGACACAAGAAAACCAATAATGAGACAGTATGATGTAAGTACATCATAAAATATTGCTATTGGACCAGTGGTTAACAGAAAATGTTGTTCAGCCACTAAAGTTCATAAGGTGGACAACTGGAACAATGGATTTACTAAGATCTATTGGTTTTTAGGACACTATGTTGGATCAGACTTACTGAATAAACCACATTTACAAAGACATTATTACTTTGAAATGCTCCGAAAGTCTATGTTAAGAATTACTTTGAGAGGAGCGCTGCCTGCAAGCGTCGCAAACATTCACCTGCCAATCATTTACATATGTTTTGGACATGTCCGCAGCTGGTAACCTTTTGGTCCGATGTATTTGAGACGCTTAAAAAAGCTCTTAACATTAATATTGGCCCTGACCCATTTCTAGCCCTGTTTGGGGTTTCTCTTATGCCTGATTTGACGGCCCGAGATCGTAAAGTTATTGCTTTTAGTACAATCTTGGCCAGATTCTATTCTACTCAAGTGGAAGCATACTTCCCCTCCAACTCACGACAGGTGGATACAGGACATTTTCTATTGTTTTAGGCTTGAGAAATTGAGATTTTCACTCTCTGGTTCACTTAAACCCTTTTACAAGACTTGGGATCCCTTCTTAAACCACATTAAAGGTTTACCTTGTTTACCTCCAAATGGTAACGATCCACATAACTTTCAACTATTAAAATACTGTCTTCAGAAGGAATTTAAAGTTTATTATTATTATTATTATTTTATTCAATTACTCATTTAATTATTTATATTTTATTATTATTTATTTTTCTATCTTGATTTTTTTTTTTTTTTTCTCTCTCTCTTTATTTTTTTCTTTTCTTTTCTTTAAAATTTGAGTTATTTGGGTGGTTGGAAGGTTTATGAGAGAGATTAATATAGACAGTTTCCTGCGGTTTACTGCTTTTTTATGATGCATCCTTCTGTACTGTCATTGAAAATGCTAATAAAAAGATTTGAAATAAGAATTACTTTGAGAAATCTATGTCATGTGATGAAAATTTTGGTTTTCAAATAAATAAATATTTAAGAAATTGCACTTTTGGTGAAGGATTTATGGGATTTAATTTCACTTTTTTCATATTTGTCTTTTTTCACTTTTATACTTTTTAAAAACTTCTTGTATGTTTAATGCTTGAATGCAATTAAAAAACATTGTTCTTGTTGTAAGGTCAGATAAAGACTCATTAAGTAGAGAGTGACCAGAAACATAAAGGGTTTTGAGTGATTAATAATCAATACCTAACCTGATCAAAAAGATTTATGTAATCCATGTTGTATTTAATCTGCATTGTTAACTTTTATATAGGTACAAACAGCACAATTACGAAACAGACAGACTTGGCCATTAAAGGGATAGTTCACCCAAAATATAATGAACATTTTGTCATCATTTACTCACGCTCAAGCTGATCCAAATCTGCATGAATTTCTTTATTCTGCTGAACACAAAAGAAGGTATTTTGAAGAATGTGGGTAACCAAACAGTTGACGTTCCTATTGACATCTATAGGATTTTTTATTTTTATTTTTATTTTTACCATGCTATAGAAGTCAATGGGGACCAGAAACTGCATGGCTACCCATATTCTTCAAATATATCTTCTTCTTTTTTTAAATCTTTTTTATTTAAGTTTTTTTTTTTTTTTAATAGTTAAACAATGAATGATTCATTCAACCATTTCATTCAAAAATGGCAAATCATTCAGGAATGAAACAGTTTTGCTGTTTTGCTTTTTTTTTTTGTTACTATATTCGTCAGAGCATAAAACAAATTAATGTATGTTGTATACATACAGCATACAACTGTTATTTTACAAGAAATATCACACAATTATGCTGCCCCTTGGTGCTCCAATAACTTATCAGAAAAAATCAAGCCTGATGTTTAGAATTACACCAACAACACATTATTGCTTTAGTATATGCCTAAATAATTTCAAATTCAGTCCAAATATAGTTTTCTACTTAAATAATAGTCAATTTTCATTTCAAATTATAGGAAAATTTGTTTATTCTCTCATTAAAGAAGTACACAGTCCTGTACCTTCATGTGTCAAACCCAAGTTTGTATTGCTGTATATGAGAGCCAAGGCTCAGAGATTTTATTTTTTTTTAAGGAAGAAATTTTTTTCTACAGAGAAAATTAATATGAAAAATACTTCTGGAGCCAAGGAATGCAAATGTAGGCAGTCATTGAGCTCCATAGTAAATGGTTAGTACACTATATAGCTGTCTGTACACTATAAACTATATAACTGTCTGTAAAGGATTCAGCTGCATCAAATAAGAATAATTTAAAATCATAAAAGCATGTATAAATGGCACAGACAAAAAAAATTACCTAAACCCAAAAAGACATGACTCACTATCCAGAAGATGATGTGCATGAAATCACACTTAATGACATTAGCTAAATCTCACTTTGAGTTTCATTGGCTTTTTATAATTGCCACTAATCGCTCACATAATAAAAACTGTAAGGGCCATTTTTGGACTGCACTGAACAATTCCAGCCATATTACTCAGGTCTGAATAGCGGTGTAGATGAATAGCAAACAATGCTTTAGATAAATGAAATACTTTTCAAGTCCCTGTGTTCTTTTTATGGCATACAAGAGCATTAAACAGTGCAACCGGCAACCGGCAACCGGCTCAAGATAATGATTTTTAATAGCTTCTTCCATGCATGGTCATAATCTTGTTGAAAAAAAAAAAAAAAGTTATATTCACAAATGTAATAATTCATTTCCGAAATGTGAATTTTTCCTGATTTTTTCTTTTTGGCCGACATCACCAAGCTCTCTCATTGTTCAACTCCTCCACTTCCATCCATCTACCTGCTACTGAGAGATCACTTTTTATGACCCAATCAGTCTCTAATGGGTAAAGTCATACCATGTATTTTTTTTTTATATCTTGTTTTTCGGAAAATAAGTAAAATAGGTGCACAAACCCGCACATTAACCCAACTCAATAATGTGTGAAAATGTAAATGCAGATTTTCCATCAAAAACAGAGAAGAGGGATTGTAACCTCCCTTGCAAAAGGAAACTAAATTACTTGGAAACATTCAAAACTTGAATGTGCAAAACCTGCCTGACCAGTTCACCTTGCAGTCTAACTAAATGTAATCAGTCTGTGGGAGTCAAGGACCTGCTGACCAAAACCTCTCCTCCAGACACTTTCTCTGGAGGGAATCAGACAGCAGGTGGTGGTTTACCACAGTCACTCTATTACATTTACATTTAGTCATTTAGCAGACGCTTTTATCCAAAGCGACTTACAAATGAGGACAATAAAAGCTGTCAAAACTAACAAAAGAGCAACAATATATAAGTGCAAATGACAAGTCTCGGTTAGCCTAACGCAGTACACGTAGCAAGGTGTATATAAATATATATATATACACCTTCACACACACTCACTCACTCACTCACTCACTCACTCACTCACTCACTCACTCACTCACTCACTCACTCACTCACTCACTCACTCACACACACACTGTTTTTTTTAAATAAAAATAAAAAATAAATAAAAAAGAAGATAAATATTAGAATTAAAATAGAATAGAAAGTGTTAGAGTTAGAGGGTCAAATAAAGGAAATATTACTGTGGAGAGACTCCCTGCAGAACTCTTAGATGCTGTCCTCTGCTTCCCTGAGATGGACCAGAGCTTATTTTCCCAATGTCTTTGTACTTTACAAAACCTTTCTCACCATTCAACAAATAAAATATGTATTATTACGTCTTCAACATATTCTGTACAGTGAGGTCTAAACGTCTGAGATTTTCTCATTTCCGAAAAAAAGATTTCACTCTCAGACTTTTGGAACATACTACTATACTTTTTAAAGAAATAGTTCAGCTGAAAATGTACTCACCCTCAGGCCATCAAAGATGTAGATGAGTTTGTTTCTCCATCATAACAGATTTGGAGAAATGTAGCATTCCATCACTTGCTCACCAATGGATGCTCTGCAGTGAATGGGTGCCGTCAGAATGAGAGTCCAAACAGCTGATTAAAACATCACAATAATCCACAAGTAATTTCTCATCACTCCAGTCCATCAATTTGTTAACAAAAAGTTGAGTTTGTAATAAACCAATTCATAATTAAGACATTTTATCTTTAAACCAAGTCCATAATCCATAAAAACGCTTTCTCCAAAGTCCATCCCCTGTTGTCCTCTCAAATCAAAATCTGCAAACATATTTGTTTAGAAATGTTTTGCTTTTAAACTGTGCTTGATCTGTGCATACTGTATCTCTCACCATATTTTAGCCAGAAGCAACGGTTTGAAGTTAAAAAACGTCTTAATAATGGATATGTTTATTACAAACATGCAGTTTTGGGTTTGACAAGACAATAACTGATGGACTGGAGTGGTGTGGATTACTTGTGGATTATTGTGATGTTTTTATCAGCTGTTTGGACCCTCATTCTGACGGCACCCATTGATTGGAGAGAATGGTGAGCAAATAATGCAATGCTACATTTCTCCAAATCTGATGAAGAAACAAACTCATCTACATTTTGGATGGCCTGAAGTTGAGTAAATTTTCTACAAATTCTCATTTTTTGATGAACTACTCCTTTAAGGCTTAATCTAGTCATTGACATTCAATTTAAACATCAAGAATTTTAAATCCTGTCTTTAAAGTCTACCTTAAACCATAAATGTCAAAGAATAAAATTTTAAACTTAAATTTTGACTCACTTCCTGTGCACCAAAACTACACCTCAGGCTTTATTGGTTAAAATAATTACCTTCTCCCTAATTTCCCAGCACTGACTGAAAGAGCTTTGTACTTTCTATATAAAAAAAGTAGAGGACAGGAAAGCAGAAAAGAAACTAAAGCACAGCATACCAGTGCAGAACAACTCACTCAAACGCTGCATGAAACTGCTGCTGCTCAAAATGCATACAGTGCATATGGTTGGTACATAAAGGTTATTTCATATTGACCTACTTGCATTTATGGAAATAGCAAACATAATTTCAGTGGTGAAATGACTGACAATGCATGTCAAGTTTTCTGTTAAGTAGTTTGCGCATTAAGGGAAAGCACAGGCCTCTCAGCAGACTGCAGTAAGTGTGTTTCTGTAGCCCATTACTCTGAGTGGCTAAAAGCTAAATGGATGCTCTGATGCATTAAAATTGTTGACTTGCTGATATACTTACAATATGGTACACGTACTTCATTGTGTTGATGAATGTTACATTACAACACCATGACATGGTGAGGTATTAATTTTGACTAGTATAACTGGGTATGCTATGGTTAACTATGGTATGGCACTATATGTTTACATGGTAAAGAAAAAATGCAAGTTCAATAAACACAGCTGTTTCAGCAGCTGGCCAAAAGGTGCTGCAGTACTTGCATCATTGCCATTTAAAGTTACACATTCATTTTCAATAAATCAAAGAATGCTTTTTTTAAAATTATTATTATTATTATTATTCCTTACTAATAGCAAATCACAAATGCACTTTCAATTGAAAAGTGGCGCACTTAAGGAATCGTGATAACATCACAATGTCAATATTTAAAAATGTGAAGAAATACAGCATAAGCATTATGAAATTATTAGAGGATAATTGCAACCTGCCGGACTCTTATTTTCTTTTTTCTTTAGCTTTAAGCAAAAAAAAAAAAAAAAAAAGAACTCAATTTAACATAATTAAAATGAAAAGTAGTCCGCTTAAAGAACCCTGATAACATCAGAACATGACAATTTATAATGTTGATGAAATATAAGCATTATGAGATGCACCAAGTTGCAAACATTAAAAACATAAATAATAAAATTATGTAAAATAATTGGATGGCAAATTCTTTTCCTTTTTTTATCAAGAACAAGAAAAAAAAAGAAATATATTCTCTGAAAACAAGCCTTAATATCTTATACAGTTTGCTTCCTAGTTAAATTTATCTTGTTTTAAGGATGTTTGGTTATTTTTACGGGAAAGACAAATAAAAAATACTCATTAAAAATTATTTTTGGCAGTGCAGTTTACAGTGGTAATGAATAGTGCACTCCTGTTCAAAAAGAACAGCAACCAGCATGTTACAGCAGTTCATTATTCAATTACAGCAATTGCTTATTGCAAATTCACAAGCCAAATTGATTGAAAAATATGTAGTGAAAATGTACACAATTACAGTAAAATGATTATTGGAATCTTTGAAAATGAGCTACAGTACAGTACTTTCTCAGCCGTTAAGAGTTTAATCTTCCCCTGCTTTACTATAAACTTAACTCCGTTCTCAGAGACGCTCGCTACCCCCGAGAGTCCAATCCAAAGAACCGATAGCGAGGTTTTGTATTCCTTCCTTACTTGAGAGAAACCTTTTAGAGCGCAGCAGTTATCTGACATCTCAGACACCTTTCATATATCATTTGCATTCAGGGATTTCTCTGCCTTTAGAGTTGCATTTCAAATGACATTTTCAGTTATATCTACCGTATTATAAATCTGTTACATTTCTAAAGAAGTAGGTAGCACGTATGAAGTACGTAAATATGTAAAATTCAAGACATTTTACGAGACATGAGCAAAGGAACAAGAGCCGCTGTCACAGACCCACATATAAACAATCAATCTGAGGTACAACATGTAACATGAGAAGCAACAGTTATGTCAAACACATGAAACGCTCATTACATTCGGTCAATGTGATCAATGCACGTCCCCTGAGACTCGTCATTGGGAAACACACTAAACCTCAAACAAATGGTGTACAGATACCATAAAACCAATAAAGAAAACAAACAGTAACTTTTCCGATCAGCTTTTTTGTGCAACACTACCAAAGTTCATGCATGTTCGAAAAAAAAAAAAAAAAAAAACACGATATGTTAATATCTGCTAACAGTTTATTTTAAAAGTCCTCCAACATACATTGTACTGACTACAAGCAACTTTGCAAGTACATGTCAACCTATTCTACTAACCCTAACCCTATCCTGACCTAAGCAAAGTCCCTTTAAGGCAAGTCATGTCACTCGGCGGCCATCTTTGAAACGCCTCTCGGGCATGCAAGTGCAGCTCCTATCACTTTGTATGGGGAATCATCAAATTCTCCAAAACTGTACACTAAGCTTATGATTAAATTTCATATTTGAAATGAAAAAGTGGTATCGGTGCATCCCTAATAATAGTGCTGTACAGAACAGGTCAAAATCATCAAATCACGAAATAAAATGTGCCTCCATGCCTAATAAACCTTCACTAATGTATTATTTTGCTTAGTTATTTTGATAGTCCACTTTAGACATTTTACAGACTATAAGTAACTTTGCAACTACATGTCAACTAGCAGTCATTAGAGTATTAGTAAACTGTCTGGTTAATATCTGCTAACAGTTTATTTTAAAAGTCCTCCAACATACATTGTCCTGACTACAAGCAACTTTGCACGTTGTTTCTATAGCAACCGGGACTTCTAACGGCAGCTGCAGTGACGCGCTGACTTTACCGATTAGCGATTGGCTCTTTTGCTCAGAAGGCGGGGCTTCCTGCGATTGAGCAGCCATGTTAAGCGTTGCATTTCTCCCCATTCAAAACTATACGACTGACACGTCTTGGGCATTCTATAGGCTTTGACCTAAGTCTACTAATGAGAGTTAGTTGACATGTAGTTGCAAAATTACTTATAGTTAGTAGAATGTCTAAAGTGGACTATTGAAATAAAGTGTAACTAAATTTGTTCATGGAATTTTTTAATATGACGTCACACTGATGTTTAAAAAAAAAAGCATTATATACACATATAAAATAAACATATATCCAAAATGTAAAAATACTCAATCTTGCACTGCTACAAACCTGCAGCTTTAAAGTTTACATTCTTCTAATTCAGCTAAGAGGTCACAACATGACATATCAATTTCTATTGGTCACACGGTAACACTTTATTTTAAGGTGTCCTTGTTACACGTTACATGTACTTACTATTATAATAACAATTAATTATGAATAATTACATGCAAGTAACCCTAAGCCAAACCCTAATCCTAACCCTAACCATATAGTAAATACATGTACTTAATTAATATTAGTCAGTACTTAAATGCAATTACACTGTAACAAGGACACCTTAAAATAAAGTGTAACTGGTCACACATATGTGACCCTTGAGCACAAAACCAGTCTTAAGTCGCTGGGGTATATATCTCGTCCAAATATTGTCCTGTCCTAACAAATCTAATGATGTATACATCTCAATTTCGAAAAATTGACCCTTATGACTATTTTTGTGGTCCAGGGTCACATATTTATATGATACAAATTTGCAGTTCACCAAACTTTGGAAATGCAGTAAAATTTGCGCGAGTTTGCATTTCGTGTTTCCCCTTTAACAGCTGTGAAGCTGCCTTTCAGTCTGCAAAGATTAAGTATTTTTAGCAGTTACATTTATTAAAATAAAGTGACAAAATTTCAAATATCACAAAAATTCATCTGACACAGATTGACACCAGTTCTTGCTTGTCACATGAACGATTGTGGCACGTTTGAAAACGACCACAAATGAGATTTGAGAGCTGCTTCAGTTTTGATCTGTTCCTCATACAAAGGCTTGAAAAGACTTGGAATATAGTGCATAAGTTGTATGGACTACTTCCACAATTTGTTGTGTCTTTTTTGGAGCTTGACAGTAAAAATCTCCATCCAGTTTCCTTGCAAGGAAGACAAAAGCTCTGACATTCTGTCTCTCTGGGTTTCCTGGAGGAACGAACATAATACAATACTGAAAGATAAGAATTTTTAGATGAACTATCCCTTTGAAACTAAGACGTATACAGGCCTGTCTGTTCGTCTGTAAGTGTATATGGATTATTCCTGCTACTGTAAAACAAACTGACCTTTCTCATGTACCATTAAGTTGACTCCTGAAACCCCTGCTGAGTGGAACAAGGACACATGAGAACAGTATCGGCCTTCATCAGGTCAGCGGAGTCCAGACTCTGACAGCCACAGATCAACACTCGCAAACACACACACACACAAACATAAGCTGGCAGAAAACTGCTTCAAATTGTTTCACCAGCATCAGCACCAAACCACTTACCAATCCATTAGGCTCCATTTACACTTCAGCATGTATCAGCACATCTAAACGCCCTGATAAGCTCCTGCTAACCCCTTGACTTCAGCTGTTGAGTTCTGCTAATGCAGATGCCACAAATTCACTGCAGTTGAAAGAGAAGAGTTTATTCACAGGCACTAGAGCACTGCGTGAGCCGAAGCTGACAGCTGCTCCACGCTGATGGAGAACTTAAAACCGGATGAAATTTGTTGTTCTGCAGCTTTATTTTGGAAGAAGCGAGTTAAGTATTTGAGCTAACAATTGATCTGATTCATTGTAAATCTATAGTATTTTTTCACCCGTTTAAGCTTAAAACCGTTAAAACCTTTTGGTAACACTTTATTTTAAGGTCCAATTTTCACTATTAACTAGTTGCTTATTAGCATGCATATTACTAGCATATTGGCTGTTTATTAGTACTTATAGGGACATATTAATGTCTTATTCTGTATGACCATGTTCTAGATCCCTTAATGCCGAGTTCACACTGCACGATTTTAGCCCGATTTTTCACTCGCCGACAGGTTTTGCGAAATCGCCGACAATGCCCGACATCGGAGGCAAATCGGTGTGAATATGTGTTCCCTTTTCTAAAGTGTTACCAAACTTTTCAGTCAAGATATGTAAATTAATTTTACTACTAAGTATTGTGTATTGTTTGTGCAATGAAGTAAATAAAAAAAACAACAACTGGTGAATCGTCTTTTTTGAACAGATTCATTGAAAAGAATCTTGATTTCCCATCACTATCATTCATGTCTGAAGCACAAACAGTTTGATTCAAGTTATAGTAGTCAACTAGCAACTACTGGCAAAACTAATTTAGTGCTTATATGGTTTATAGCTAGCTCATCCTAAGAATAAGCTATAGAAAAGCAATATTCTGTTGTGTAAAAGAAATAAAGTGATATTGTTCTTATTTAGCAATTCAATGGACAAGTATGTAAATAAACAAGGACTGTCCCAAAGACCACTTTCTTTTGCCATGGACTCAAGATCAGGTATTAGTTCAAAAGATGTGTCCAAATCACTGCAACTAGCAACGATGGAGTCGAATCATTATCGTGAAATTAACACAACTGTGTGACAATGCTATTATACAATAGTTCAATAAACCAGAAGTAAATATTCAGCAACTTTTGACTACATATTAAACACAATGTTGTCAGTTAAGTCGTAAGGTTTGCTCTGTCAAAAATAGACCCAAACAAAACCTCAACAGAACTGTTGCAACATCAACTGTGTGGTGTTTCGTTGCTTCTAAATGCAGAACCATTGCAACATTGAACAACACAGAAATGGTGTTTTGTTTCTATTGAATCAATGTTTTTGAACAAATCAGTTGAGTGAATGATTCAATAGATCCATGAAAAAACAAAAATCCAAACTAAACCTCAGCAGAACCATTGCAACATTGAACAACGCAGTAATGGTGTTTTGTTTCTATTGAATCAATGTTTTTGAACAAATCAGTTGAGTGAATGATTCAGTAGATCCATGAAAAAACTAAAATCCAAACAAAACCTCAACAGAACCATTGCAACATTGAACAACACAGTAATTGTGTTTTGTTTCTATTGAATCAATGTTTTTGAACAAATCAGTTGAGTGAATGATTCAGCAGATCCATGAAAAAACAAAAATCCAACAAAACCTCAACAGAACCATTGCAACATTGAACAACACAGTAATTGTGTTTTGTTGCTATTGAATCAATGTTTTTGATCAAATCAGTTGAGTGAATGATTCAATGACTCATTCATAATAAAAGTGGGACTCACTCAAAAAGGCAGTCGCTTATTGCCACTGACATAACAATTGTAACTTACAGAAAGTTTCACTGAAACATCCCCGCCACCGAATGAACAGACTGACAGTCTGTCTGAAACACGCAAACAAGCAGAATCAGATCATCTACAGCAGGACATTTTCCTGATGGATGATAGATTTGTGACATATGATTCAGAATGTGCATGAACTTTTTCCTTTTAAGATGTATCAGATGTTTGTACACAAATAACATGTGATGGTTTCCACGTGATGTATTTTGACAGGAGACTCTCTGATGTGTGCTCACTGAAAGGAATCAAAATCTGATAACAATAATGATGCAATCAAGTGTTTAATATAAGCACTAAAACGTTTCCCCGTTTCTAGATCTGCAGTTCTTCTTTAATTGAATTGCTTTATTTATATAGTCTTCTGCTTATACTGCTTCGGGTTTAGGACCAGAGGGTTGGAGATCAACTCAACCGCTTTGATGTTTTATTATCGCTTCGCAACAGAGTAAATTTGCATCCATTCTCTAGGGGTTTTCTTGGTTTATTGGTAAGCTGCTAGTAATTAAGTGGTCTACTGCTAAAGTGATCACATGCAAATTAAATGTTCAAAATAAAAACAAAAAACAAATAAAATATAAAATTACAAACACAAACGAGATCCATTATTATTCACAAAAAAAAAAAATGATACAATGGAATATACTTTTGATGAACTGTAACTGTAAACTGTCTTTGGTCACAGTATTAAAACATATTCAAAACAATTTTTGTTGTTTTGACTTTTTTATTTTTACTTGGTTACACTTTATTTTAATGGGTCTTGTTACAGTGTAATTATACATTTAAGTACTGAGTAATATTAATTAACTACATGTACTTACTATATGGTTAGGGTTTGGCTTAGGGTTACTTGCATGTATGCATAATTATAATTATGCATAATTAATTGTTATTATAATAGTAAGTACCTGTAACCTGTGTAATAAGGACACCTTAAAATAAAGTGTTATCTCTTACTTTTTTAAGCATCATTTTAGTATGTTATCATACACTTTAATCTTTGAAACTTTGCAAACCTTTTACATTCACAAACAGCTATATTACACACGACATGACAGGTGATATCCAAAAAAGCACAATAGGGTCACTTCTGGAAATACCCGCTGTGCGTATAAATTATACTTTAACTGATTTCAATTACACATACTGCAATTATAGAATATTCAAATTTTAATTTTAATTCTGTTTGCTACCTCAATTCAAAAATTCAAATTTCTAGAATTTAGAAGCCATTTTCAATTCATTTCTGTATGATGCATAACCCTGATTCTACACCAGCTCATTATTGATCTGATAGTTCTGTTAGATAATCACATCCGGTAAGATATTTCACACAGTCGGTAGCATATCGGCATAATCCATATCTCATCTCCATAAAATCACGTCTGACAAATCACAGATAAGTTCTGCTGCAAACTGATGAGTTGAAGTGTTTCACAAATGCACGGCAAAATAACAATCTGGCAGCTATACAGTGATTAATGACACAAAATCTGTCAGTATGAGTAGAACTGCATGCATCCTCTCAGTCTTAAAAGCCTGCCTTCTTCAAACCACCGTGCCTTCATTTCCAACACTGAGGACACATGAAATTACAGCCTGTTTAAGGGAAGGTGTATGAAGGTGTATGAGATTCTAAAACAGCCGTGACTCAGACATGACATAAAGGAAATTACCCCTAAAATAAACTGAAGGACGCAGGAGAAGAAAATGAGCTTATAGTAAATACTGTGCTTGAACATTTGATTTCTGGAGATCTTGACCAAATAAATTTCCCCATACATGTATTTTGTTGCATTTAATTACATTATGAAGCCATGTTTAAAAAAAAAAATCACATTCTAATAGGCATGTTAACAGCAACTTGAAACACTCTATATAAGAAGAAAATCAAAGTTGTTTTCTCTCTCTCTCTCTCTCTCTATATATACAGTATATATTTGCATTATAAGATACTCCAATGCATTATGGGATTGTCTTCTCGCAAAGGACACCTGTGATGCTGAGGTATTTTAGAAAATACTAAATATAATTATGTTATAGTTTATAATTATGTTTCCTAACTTTTGCAATACATAACAATAAAAAGCAAATTAAATGAAATACAATAAAAAATTTATGAAACATAAAATTACAAATTAAGCGTAAACTAGATCCATTATCATGTACAAAAAAAATATCATGAAATATATACTGTGATGAACAGTAACTGTAAACTTATTTTTATCTGGTTCCCCACTAAACATACTTTGAACAAAATAAATGTTTTCAGTGTTGTTTTGGCTATTTTGTCTGTTTTAAGCATGATTTCATTCTCAATTTTAATATATTCTCTGAAACAGTCTTATCATCTTACACAATTTCACTTTTAATTTAAAAAAAATTTTTTTACTGGAAAACAAGAAAAACAATGAATAAGAAAATAATTATGTCACTATAGGAAATGTACAAGTGAAGTTCACCGAATGGCATGAGCAAATGCAAATTCAGAGAGAGGTTTATGTTTTAGTGTGTCAGGAGAGAACAGAGCAATCAAACCCAAAGGCTGTGCGGTCGGCTGGTTTCCCTTCGCTCCCAGTGACCCCCTGCTATCATTTCAGAGTCAATAAATGACAACTTGTGTGGCACAACACATTAATTCTACATGGTTTCATCTTCACCAACAGGAACAACACAACTCCCTCAGCTGTGAGGACAAACATAATAGCTCTGGTGTTACTATTCTTACATTAAAGGGGTCATATGATGCAATTTCAATTTTTCCTTTCTCTTTGGAGTGTTACAAGCTCTTGGTGCATAAAGAAGATCTGTAAAGTTGCAAAGACGCAGGAAAGACTATGTGTCCACAGAGTACTTAATTTTATTGCATAATTATGGTGTAATAAATGTGGGATGCTGTCTGTCGGTGTACATTTCAAACTGACAGTTTTCTGAATTACTAACTGAAGTGGTATTAACTGATAGCTTTGTTTAATTAACAATGGGTAAAATGTCTGTTGTGAAAGAGGAAATGAACAGTACACACTCTTCTATAAATGGCATCAAACTACAGATTACATTCATTCCATTTATTCATATAAAAAATGAGACCCAGTATCCAGCATCCTGGAGGGTTGCACTGCCCCCTGCTGATTACACTGCACAGTTTTCCCTTTTAAAGACATTTCTGACACCTTAGAATTGCAACAGGGGTCAGAAAGTTTGAGACCACCAGTAAAATTGCTTCTATTTTGCTTTATTATTATTATTATTATTATTAGTAGTAGTAGTAGTAGTAGTAGTAGTAGTGAATACTAATCAAAATATATACTAATTAAAATAGTCTTTTAAAAAAAATTATTTCAAATTATATTACACTCTTTTAAAAAAAGTATAAAAGCTGTCACTTTTGTACCTTTTTTACCCCTAAATGGTGCATATTAGTACCTTAAAGTTACATATTAGTACCTAAAATGTACATATTAGTACCTTTTCACAAGGATACTGTGACAGCTTTTGTACCTTTTTTCTGCAAGTGATCAGTATAATATGTAATAACATTGTTATTTCATATCTCAATGTCAAAGTCTACTTTTGCTCCAAAGTGCAGAATCTTAAATATGTTATTTTATCTCATAACCTGAACAATTATTTGTTAATTTCCAGGTTCAAATGCGAAAAATCCTACATTTACAGACTTATGAACCAACAGAATCTTTATTTTCCTAAAGCCGCTGTCAGCATAAATCCTCTAGGAAAGACTAACTGTCAAACACTCATCATTTTCTCACTCATGCTACTGAAGCCTGTGTTAGATAAAGTGTTGCTTGGGGCTTTTCAACTCCTGAGTCATTCTAATTGGAAATTGGTATTTTTTCCCTGTGTGAGGCAGAGCATGTGAGCGGAGCGGAGCGTGAGCGGAGCGGGGAGCGCGCTCACATGCTCTGGTGTGAGGTGACCCAGTGGACAAAAAGATCCCTGTTGCTCATTAATATGAGCCGCTGACACACTCATTACCTGGCACAATCAATCCTCTTCAATGCTGAGAGCGTGAGCGGCTATAAATAGTTTTACTCTGAACCCAGAAATTGTTTAATATTAGAAGAAAGTCAGGTACGGTTTCAATTTGAGGCTTATCTGGACTCTATCTTCCTCTGATTCATTCATAAGGCTGCTAACCGTTTTATATGTCTCAACACTTCATTGTGCCATTTTTAACATCAAACCGTTTGCATCCCATTTTGCTTCTGTAATGTGATGCATTTGCGAGATTTTATCCATCAGGAATTTTCTGCATTGTGAAGGGATTTTGCACTGATGCATCTTGTACAATAAGAAGACCGTGCATTATTAAGTAAATAGGTTTCATGTTGTCTTTAATACACATTTTTACTGTGCATTTAATTATGGAGATGGATAATAACTTCTATGTATGTCATATGCATATGCTATTATAAAATATGAATGCCATATATTGTATTTTCTGTACTTTCCACTGTAATGTTCAGAGATGAATGCAGCCTGACAAACTACAGGAATAGAGCAGCACGTGAAGCTGATTTGTGGGTCTGTGGCGCCCCTGGTGGCCAGCAGTGAGAGGACACTTGACTGAATGGTTCAGGCTGCTGTTTCCCTGCAGAAATCAATAGACACACTATACATCAACCACTGATAATGAGCTGCGCTCAGGTTTCCACTTGGAACCAGACAAGCCCTAATTACACCCTCACAAAGCAGAATAGACTAGAACACACTCCATCAAGTGTATTAAAAACGGACTTAATCAGTGGCCACAGTAAAGGAGAGCACAATGTTGAAAAGGAGCTATGCAGAAGGACACATACCGAATTCAGAAGCTGGCAGAACCTACTCTATTTGCAACATTTTAGAATAATAGTAAGGCATCACAACTATGAAATAACACAAAAATGGAAGTATAGGAAATATGTTGTGAAATGAAAAATTACATAAATGGCATCCGGTGTATTTAAATTAGGGCCTGGGGATCATCAAGGGGCCACAAAGGGGATCTGTGAAAAGGTTTAGAAACAAAAAGTTTAAAAAATGCTAAAAAAATATATATATATTTTGTATTATTATTAAAAGTTATATTATTATTCTTATTATAGTTATGTAAAATGCTATAAAATTATTATTATTATTATTATTATTAATAATATATTATCATCACCAAGAGGCCATATTTAGAAATTTTTTAGAAAAAGTTGTGTAAAATGCTATAAAAAATAAATAAATAAATATCACTATTATTATTATTATTAATTATTGTCATCATCATCATCAAGGGGACACAAAAGGGTGCTGGGGTCTGTGGGACAGTTTAGAAAAAGTGAAATAGTAAAAAATTCTATAAAAGTGTATTTTTATTCATTATTAAGTAATATTAATTCACTGAATTCAACATTATTAGCATTATTCTGCTTTCAAAGCACTGCTGGAGATCACACGATTAATTATAAATTATTTTATTCTACTGACAGAAAAAATATACGGTGTAAATTTAATAGAAAGAGTCATTTTTTTCCTGATAATATTCATATTTTATTCCAGTGGCGTTAAAACAGCCATTGCCAAAAAGGTGAACAATTTGAATGTAAATAAACACTGGAGAACAGTGCTGGATATTTGTTGGCTGCTTTTTCCCCTATTAGGTCCTACTTCAAATATAACAAAAAATAAATTCAATTCAATTAATGACAAAATGATTTTTTGTTTATTTGCTTGCTTTGGAAGGAAATTCTTAATTAAATGAAGCATTTTAGCATATGCCTTTGGACTTGACTGATAGTGTATGCAATGAAGGTCATGCATATTTTCATTTATCTCATCAGTCAGTTTTGTATCGCACACGCAACTCTGTCAGACTGTAGCCTTGCTCTTATTTGGATGCACAGCTGCAGAAACAAAAGGCTCTGTTTACAGCACACATACTCATCCTCTACATATTCCACAAAAAAACACGTCACCGAGCCCTCTTTCTACAGCATGGCTAAGAAAACAAAAGGTCCTTTATTTGAAAACGGCTACATAAAATAGAAACTGACGAAGAAGTTCTGAGAGGAAAAAAGTTTAGCTTATATCAGGCCAAAGGTATACAGCACAGAGTTGTACATCACTGCTGGCCCAGTAAAACTCCAGGAAAAGAGCTTACAGTGACAGCAGAGAGGAAAGTGGACCAAAGTAAACACGAGTGCTATTCTTAGCACAGAGAGGATGAAGAAGTGCACAGGAGAAAGTTCCCCAACTATACAGAGGCCTGATGGAGAGAAGCGAGCAGAGAACGAAGAAGGAAGATGTATCACTTTGCACCATCAACGTGAACCTCTTAGGAAAGACTCCCGATGCAACGTGACATTTTAATATGAGCTAGAAATGTCAGAGAAAACTGGAAGGCAAGACACATAAAAGGGTTTTAATAATTTATTTAAAGTCAGCATGAAATCAAAACTGACCTTAATTGCTTTCTAAACCATGTAAAGACATAGGAAAAAAGTC
This sequence comes from Sinocyclocheilus rhinocerous, assembly GCF_001515625.1. NCBI lineage: Eukaryota > Metazoa > Chordata > Actinopteri > Cypriniformes > Cyprinidae > Sinocyclocheilus > Sinocyclocheilus rhinocerous. Next base: position 1,116,973 of record NW_015650326.1, read on the forward strand.
CCCACCCCCGCCCAAAAAAAATCATTTTTTAAATGGAAGAGTTTACAGAAAAGTTTGCATATATGTTATCAGATTTGATACAGCAGACTTTTATGGCTCATAAAGTATGATATAGTGAGAATATGGGGCTCATAGTTTTATACAGAGGCACAAGCTGAACAAAAACAATTCAATTTGGTGAAATTGCTGATATTTATTAATTATGTTTAAAAATGTGATGAAATCAGTGTTATTTTTGAGATACTATTATAGCTTTTGTTAATATTTTGAATTAGATTTTATGTTTATACTTTCTACTTTTTAATTTTAGTTAAAGTTTTAGTAATTTTTTATAACTTTTGTTAGTCTTTGTTGTTTTTAAATGTCTATACCGTTTTTTAGTCTTAGTTTTATAGCTTTAGCTTTAGTTTTAGTTTTAACGAAAATGTTATAATAACCCTGAATGAAATTCTGATAGCTTATAATGTAAATCAATGAGATTTTTATAGAAGTAAAACTGATTTACAAATAAATGTTCCTCAACAGCCTGATGTATCATATTTTATACTCACATTTCAACATATTTTTTTAATTAATAATGAAGTACACCTAAGTTGCTTCAGTCCAGTAAGTGTTCATCTTGAAATATTACAGTACCATCAATATAAAAGTTATCCTAATGTTTACTTTATAAAAATCTGTAAAGATTTCACAGCAAAAAGACATGAACCACAAAATAAAGGTGGACATTTTTTACAAATATACTAAAAGGCTTTTACTTGCTAAAAAAGTTTAAACTATGAAGGCATGTGTTGTGTACAACAGGTTCCCTTTCGTGGAACTTCGAACTGCGTCCTCTAGGGGTCGCTATGGGGAACGCCTCGTCGTGACCCGTGTCTGAAGCATACATTGAAATAACACCAACTCGTTGGCCGGCGACAGCCATGACGTCACTACCGGTGCGACTATAAAATAGGCGCCAGTAGCACACATCATTCGCTTTCTTCGTCTTCACTGACCGTTCTGTTTGAAGCGTGCATTTCCAAGGAAAAAGTAGACACGGGTCACGACGAGGCGTTCCCCATAGCGACCCCTAGAGGACGCAGTGTCTCGTTCCCCTCAGGGAACCATGGTTACATACGTAACCTGAGACGTTTTTCAGCACAGTTTTGATCATGTTGATCATTTAGATGCCTTAGAAATTTGCACAGGTGGCTTTATAAGTTTAATACAGGGTCCTGTTCTTATTGTGGACAAATGATCAGTGCACGTTATGCCACAGAAAACAAAAGAATTTTTTTTTTAATGTTTTGCACATTTATGTAAATGTGACAATGTCCATCTCTCTCTCTGTAAAGGCGAAGACTGTTCAAGCTTTCTGCATCTTTTCAATTCTGATTGCGATAAAGTGCCCTCATTAGGGCCTTTCGCACCGCTTTAGTTCCAGAACTAAATGTATGCAGTCACCTGTGATGGACAGGCATGTTTTACAGAGAATTTAAAGGGTTAGTTCACCCAAAAATGAAAATTCTGTCATAATTAATGACAGAATTTTCATTTTTGGGTGAACTAACCCTTTAACACTTATTATCTCAGGCGAAACACTTTCAGATGTAAATTTATTCCCACGGTGTATTTTTCAAAAATTACAGCTTACGTTACTCAGAGCTCTGCGATGGGCTGGCTGAACGACTTAGAGACTTTCCTCATTATTGACGGCCTGCCAACATGTCCCAGAGGCATGGCAGGAAATAAACAGGCTGAGGACGCAGCCATGGGCGGGACCGAGAGCTGACTGATGGCCTGTTGAGAGGCTCTGAGGCGGGCGGGCGGTTCGGGGGAAGTTTGGCAGGGAAAACAGATCAATGCTCGGTGACAGCTAGCCCTCAAAGACCTGAAGAGTCACGATGTGTGAATGTAGAGAGCGCCTGTCACCTTCACACACACACAGACATGTCTATGAAAACAGCTCGAATTATTTACCTCCACAATTAACTGATTAACGGAAGTGGCATTTTCCCACCCTCTGGTGCTAGATGATCACGATATTTAGGCATTTTATTGATCAAAAAGCAGTTTAATATTGTCAAACCATCCAAAAGTCATGTGATATCATAGTTGACACTTCAGCTGGTTTTGTGAAGCTAAACATCATGTACAGATGGTAATCCGTGCAAAGGTTTTGAAAAAAGGAGGCGACATGCAGGTTTCAGCCGCACCCTTTTCAACCTTAGAAACCATGGCAACGGTGAGGCGGAGGACCAGCGGCGGGAAGAGGGAGCAGCTTTTGTAACAGAGCCGGGAAGCCATTACGGCACAGAGCAGCTAGCTGATCTTTGAGCCACTTCAGACTGATTTGATAGGCAGACGGAGGAAAAGAACAGACATAAAAATACAGCCAGATCTACTGCATTTATTTGATTGTGATGGAAGTTCAACTGAGTAAACAGCAAGGGTCTGTAAGCAGAGCTGGAAAACAATGTATATTAGATTAACCATTATATTGTCTTCAACTGAGACCTCAAAATACATTTCTCACAAAAATGTTCTGTAGGTAACACATAACTAGAAGCTCATCCATCCTCAAAAGATGATTGAGACCACTTTATAGCTTAAATAATAAACTTGAAGATTATGTAAGTACAAAAATATGACCTTCACAATTCTGCTTTCTGCTGAATTCATTGTAAAGTGGATGTACTGTAAACAATAGTTCACTTTTGCAAACCAAGGGGTGAGTCAAAATAATTTGTCAGATTATAGAGTTCAAAATAGCCTTTAATATTCTGTAATATTCTGTTGTGTGTATTCTATTAATACAGCAGTTAATTGTGATACTCAAATTTAATTGGTCAAGCAGAAGTGCTGATATACAGATACTGCTTGTATCACTCCGCTTGTCTTTGTTTGCAAGTCTATTCATTAGTGGTGGGAATGTTTCTGCTGGTTATATTGTTATGCAAGTGGGTGGTGATCAGTGCCTGTCTTAATAAGTGAGTCATTTGAATCATTCAACCGATTCATTCAAAAATACTGATTCGTTTAGGATCAGTCATGTGCTGAATTCGGAACTGTGTATTAGATTAGTATGCTTAGTAGAAATGTAGTGTGCTAGTATGCAGTTCTCAATTCAGCAACTTATGAGTGAATCATTCAATCATTCACTCAACTGATTCAATCAAACAGACTGACTCATTCAGGACCAAAACACCTCTGCTGTTGGTTGTTTCTAGTTTTGGCTTCATCTGGAAATTTCCATTTGTAATTACTGTCTTTAAAAAAAATCTAATACATTTTTTTATTTTTTATTAATGGTTTTTGGATGTCTGTACTCTTCTGCCAACACAGGTAAAACATTGTTCCAAAATACTAAACGACAGTGTTTCCTGCACTGCTCTTACACTACTGAATCTACAGCGTCCTAAAAAACCATTATAAACTCATTATAATCAATCAATCAAAAAAAAAACAAATCTAAGATATTTCACCTAAGAATGACTTTGTTATATTGTTCCAAACTTGTATGAATTTCTTTCTTCTGCAGAATACAAAAGATATTTTGAAGATTGTGGGTAACAGTTTTGGTGACCACTTTCACTGTATGGAGACAAAAAAAAAACATATTTCTCAAATTAGAAGAAAGAAAGTCATTCAGGTTTGTAATGACATGAGGGTGAATAAATATAGACAGATTTTCCACTTTTGGGCAAACTAGAATCAGTAAACTTCTGGGAAAAAAGTTAAAAAAAACTTTTGGGTAAAAGCAGAATCCTTGTGATAAATTCCTAACCCTATTATTAAATGTAGCATTTTGAAGAGCGTTTATTTTCAACTAAAAATGGAAAACTTTTTATACGTTTTGGCTGTTAGTTTACATGACAACAGCTTTTTGGGGGTCTGAAAATGCAAACTTTTGAAACGGGTTTCAAAAGTTCAAGCTTTTGAAAACGATACCATTATCGTCTCTGTGTAAACTACAAAAATGCGAATTTGTGAAAATGTTGATGTCATATGCATGCATATTACGTGTTCAGTCTATAGGCATGCGCAAGTTTCTTTACAAAGTGACATCGCCAACTACTGGACTAGCATGCGTAATACAGCGTTTCTAGTTGTTTTGACAATGTTGTCGCCTGTATGCAACACTTTTCAAAAACACAATGGAAAAATTTTCCATTTTTAGACCTTATGGGTCACCAACAGGCCAGTCTACATGGAATCTGTAAGCGCAGAAAACCCACCATGAAGTTCTACACATCAAGATTATCTGGCAACAATCAGACAGATAAAATAATGAGAAATGCAAAATCACAAAGCATGAACTACTATGTTACAGGTAAGGCATATTATTATGCCGTTATCTGGAAAGCAAAGACTGTGCAAACGGTTACAGTACTAGATGTTTGTGTGTGTTTAGTCAGTGGGGAGTGCTTGCGCATTCAAACTGAAGTGTACTGCTCACCATGACAGCTGGGGCTTAATATGACAGGCCTGGATCGCTGCAGCCCGCCATCTGTTCGGATGATGCATTTCACGCGGTTGCATTTCAAACAGGCAGAGCCAGTCTTCCCAATCAACTTCCTCTCCACACTTACTCAAAGTCAATTTCCAACACATGACGAGATTATTATTCAGGCTTAAAGTTTGGTTTTCAAATGCGTTCAGCTGCAGTCTATTTTTAACTTCTATTCAACTCTGACAAGAAGTCAGACTGTTCATCTCATGAAATCCGTCTAGGCGTTTGCGTTGGCCGATCTTTGGAAGTGGCAGACACTTGAAGGATTCACAGCGATCCACGTGTGGTGTGAAGCAGAAAGCTGCGAAGCGATCATTTTTGATGACGAAAATCAGCTTTGTTACCATTGTCTCTCACTTTACGTATAAAGTGAGACACATCTCTAAATCAAGTCTACGTGAATGAGAACGTGGAGGGCTAAGAATAACATTTCTCTTCTCAAGCGCTTAGACGAGCGAGTCCTGTGCGAGACAGTTGCATTTGTATCAGTGATATGTCTCTCATACTTAGCCGCTTGGATACAAAACATGTTTCAACATTAACGATCTGCTCTGCCGTTATCACGGTAGGAAACATAAGAAAACTTTCAAATGTGATAACCGTGAGCAACTAACACAGACACCTAGAGTCACTTACTTTAAATTTTCATGCTAAAATGCCTCTGTCTTCTTCAAATTTTGACCTATCATGCTCAGTTTATGAATAAGGTGTCTCTACATATAAAATAATTTTTCTAAATCCCTAGTAAACACAAACCTGGGTTATGATGTTTCATGTTACACTGTGCATATTGTACCCTGGGCAATAAATGAATCATGGACCATCAGGTTTCAAGACTTCACACTGTACATTTGTCAACCCTGGGGTTTATGTTCATATTTGTATATTAATCAGATCACAACACTGATTGAATGAATTCTGTTTGTCGGTCTGTGAAAAGATCATCACGTACATAGGTCAGCCAGATCTAGATTTTAGATTCAATTGTTTGCCTTCACCATGTGACATTTTAATTTTGTCTGTGTGAATACTTTTGAGACAAAACAAAGCTCATGAATATTTAATGGTGTAGGCATTAGAGTTCTAATTTCTGTATACAACATTTCTCTGCAACAAAAAGGATAAGATGTCACACCCCGAGGTTTCTGTTTTTAATCAAAGAAAGAATGAAGAAAAATAATGTATGCACACTGAAATTGCAGCTCAAAAAAAAAAAGTAATATACAAATGACCAATCAGTTCTTTATCAGGCATAATATGTATTTATTTATTCTTTTTCTTTGTTTATTATTTGTTATCTTTTTGTCCTGCACCTGAACAAAACTTTTTTGGATGTGCACACCTTTTTGCAATTCTTTGTGCTTCTGTTTTTAATAAATTCTAAAATACTACAAATAAAAAAATAATTCATTTAAAGTCAGTATACAACTGCAATTGTCTTTTCTTGCCTATTGTGATGGAAATCTGAATAAACACCTACACAGAAAATATGTAGGATGGGACTTGATTTTGTCCATTGGGAACTTAAAATTTTTGATCAATAGTTACAAGGGCAAATGGCTAAAAAATATATATAATAAATACTGCAATATTCCATAAAAAACAAATAAGACTTTTAAAGTTTAAAAATATACCATCTACTACACTTTCCCGCAACACTGCACACCTGGGACTTTGAAGTTTGTTTTCAGTAATCTGTGATGTTTAGATCTTCTATTAGTCACACATTTTTAACATACGAATCCAGAGGTCAGAGTTCACCAAACTTCACACACTTGTAAAACTTCAAAAACACAACTTAAAAACTTTGCAATTGTGAGTTATAAAGTCAGAATTGTGAGATATAAAGTCTTTTTCGGTTGGACTTTATAGTTCACAATTGCTTGATGTTTATATCAAAATATTCTGAGAAAAGAAGTCAGAATTGCGAGAGAAAAAAGTGAGAATTGCGAGACAAACTCTCAATTGTGAGAAAAATGTCAAAATTGCAAGTTTATATTTCAATTTTGAGAAAATAAGTTAGAAATGTGAGATATAAACTCAAAATTGCGAGATAAAAGTCAGAATTGCTTCCATTGGTCTCCCATGTTCGTATGGGTAGTAATAAAAGTTAGCACTTTATGCACTTTATGCACTTTATGACTGTTTTATGATAACCCTATGGTAGCATTTTTCTTCATACTACCATATTTATACTAATTCATACTAACTCCTATTCTATTTTAATTCTACTTTATTTATCTTTTTTTATTTAAAAAAAAAACTAACACTAGCTTTCTATTTTTTCTATTCTATCTTATTGTTTTTCTTTGTGTGTGTGTGTGTGTGTCTAAGAAAAAAATGTGCACTTACATATTGTTGCTCTTTTGTTAGTTTTGATTGCTTCTATTTATTTCATTTGTAAGTCACTTTGGATAAAAGCGTCTGCTAAATGACTAAATGTAATGTAAATGTAATATTTGACAATCGCAAAATACTCACATTTCCTATAAAAGACTTTGTCTCAGGATGTGTAGTGAAATGACATGTGTTAAAATGGTTGGATGACCTCAGTATGCTCCAGAGACTTCTATTTTTTCTATTCTATCTTATTGTTTTTCTTTGTGTGTGTGTGTGTGTGTCTAAGAAAAAAATGTGCACTTACATATTGTTGCTCTTTTGTTAGTTTTGATTGCTTCTATTGTCCTCATTTGTAAGTCACTTTGGATAAAAGCGTCTGCTAAATGACTAAATGTAATGTAAATGTAATATTTGACAATCGCAAAATACTCACATTTCCTATAAAAGACTTTGTCTCAGGATGTGTAGTGAAATGACATGTGTTAAAATGGTTGGATGACCTCAGTATGCTCCAGAGACATGTGACGTAACCACCAGATTAGGATGTAGATTAATTTCTTGGAATGGATCTAAGCACAGAGATAAGCGCATCTGGCCAGATAGTATTTAGTGAACATCATAAAAACATTTTTGCATCATCTTTATTGTACAAAATTTTCACTGTGCATATTTTTCATGATCTGCTTGATACTCATTTACACGCCATTAGTGCTATACTGCTATGTTTGTAATACTCATAATAGAGCAGTAAGCCTACAATCGAGTGTGACAGTTCCACACAGGCGGTATCATTTCCACTGGTGTGGAGAGATAATTAAAAAGATCGTGTTGATTGACCTACTCAAATGTCCTTAGTCATGTGGCTTAGTTAGCGTACAAAGACCAGCATTAGGTCCTGAGGCTCACATGACGAGACTGCAAGCAAAACATGCAAGTCACGATTTGTAATCCTCAACCTCCTGTCTTCAGGCAGCCTGCTTGATCTTATCCAGTCTGTCACACATTGTGAACTGTGACACAAGGCAAAGCCAGGTTATTTGACTGCCTCCCGCTTGCTGGAGTATACAGAGAAAGTCAATATGCTTCTCTTCATGAAAGGAAACATATCCACAGGCCCCTGTCCTTTTGAATGTCACTCTATTCTGGGCCAGCCACCTATGGATGATTAATTAAGGTCACTGTACTGCCTCACAGCCCTGCCAAAGAAAGCAAGGGATTACAAGATGAAAAACCCCGGTGTGATATTTTATACGTTGACAGCCTGTAGATCAGGAAGTCAATGGAGAGTCTAACCATCTAATTAGCTAGCTGCATATTTAACGACTATTAGGAAAGAGAACACAATCATTCTTAATAACGAGATTTTCAGAGTCGATGTGTTTACACCTTTCCGGGAAATCAGCCTTACTTATAGATGGAGAAAGTATTTAACATTAAAAAATTACACTTCACTCTGTAAAAAAAAAAATATGCTGAATGTACTCGGATGTAAACCTCCAATTTGAAGAGCTCTGATAAGTACCGGTAATAAACAACGTGATATGTGGCCAGCCAACGTTAAGTGTGTTACAAGAAAAACAAAAATTACAAAAACAAACAAAACATATTATTTATCTCATTTGCATCTGCAAGGTGTCTGTTACACTGGGTGTATGGAGGTTTGGCACCCACCGGCAGAAACATAAATCGTCACCTATTATTTGCACTATGGTGATATCTACTGTTAAAAAAGGCTTTTTTATTTCAAAATGCTCACTAACCACATTAGCGTTTTCCAAACGTTTCTCATCCACACTAAAACATCAAAAAGCACTAAAATCATCTTTCTGCGTATGTGTAAAATATAATAAAAGCTCACTGAGACGATACAGGGAGACCAGACATAATAAAGTGTTCATGCTATTCGCCTGCCAAGATCATTTTAATAAGCAAAATATCCTTTGTGTTGCACTAAGAAAATGGCCATTTCATGTATGGTCTAAATTGCCCTCATGTTTTCCCTTACCAAAAAGTAGTATACTTTAAGTTTATTTTATTACGTATACTTAAGTAAAGTTCAAGTATATTTTAAGTATACTTTATGTAGTAAGTATACAGATATCAGTGTACTAGTAGTATACTTGTAAGTATTCTATTTCAATACTGCTTGGGACTAAATTGGCCCACTTTCTAGTATATAAGGGTGCTTTCACACTAGCACTTTTGGTGCGCACCCGGGTTCGATTGACGTCAGAGTTCGGTTCGTTTGGATGATGTGAACGCTGTCTTCCGAACTCCGGTGCACACCCACGAACCGTACCCGAATCCGCTTAAAAAGGGTGGTCTGGGGTACGGTTCAAGTGAACTCCGGTACGGTTCGCTGCTGATGTGAACGCAATCGTACCAAATCACGGAAGTGAACCGCTATTAATGACGTATTATTTGATAAAAA
>NW_015650326.1:1130055-1142084 GCF_001515625.1 Sinocyclocheilus rhinocerous
AACCAACGGTTCAAAAGCATAAATATAAAATTGAAGAGAGCAATGCTACGCATTTTGCCGTCTTCTCCTGCGCCATCGTTACTAAGCAATGGGGTAAACAGCTGCTGGCTTGATGACGCAAACGAACCGCGGTTTGGACCCAAATAATATAATGTGAACACAATCCAACGGGGGCAGGGGGAGGGGGGAGCAATCAAACTCGGGTTCGGACCAAGCGATTGAACCAAGTGTGAAAGCACCCTAAAAGTATACTTTAAGTATAACAGTAGTAAGCTTTGAGTACACAACTAGTTTACATCTATGTTTTTAGTTTGTACTGCAACTATACTAAAAGTGAACTTATAGGTATACTGATAGTTTACTAATTAAATACTTAGTATTTTTAGTACACTTTGAAGTATAGTCTCATATATATAGGATCAAAATCAAGGGGGACTGATTGAGATCCCCGTCTGCTGATTGTCACTGCCCTATTCATTAATTATTCAGCACAATCTACTTGCGCTGACAGACTGTCACGGGACTTCAGACTATCCACAGCTCTGTTGGCTCAACATCCAAAGCTTGTTCAAAGAGCCAGTTTTTGTCGTTGAGGTCAAAGCTCTCAGAACTATTTAATGTAACATACCAAAACAAACATTAGACCAAACTAAATTGCAATTGGCTTATGTAAACATTATTTAGTCTTTCTCTGTAAAACAATTCCAGAAAGATGCAGTGGTTTTGAGTAAAATGAAATCTTTATAATATCTGGTCTAGATAGTAGAATAGTGGTCTAGATGATTTTACAGTAAGTACCTTTGAGAGTCATAACCTTCTGCAGTCAGCTCTAGTAGGCCTTGACCCTCTAAAGAATGAACGATTTGTCTAGACAGTTTCAATGACGAAAAGTGAACACATCATCCATTAGCCAAGAATGTTATTCTCTACAGACACAAAGATATCATGCTTTTAGTCTGTAAGACTGAAAATAAACCAGCATGAGATATGCAAAGTCTACTACTAAAATACATTGATGCGACAGCACCATGGGGTAGATAAGCGAGACTTTTCATTTTATATGTGTGTGTGTATGTGTGTGAATTTGTTAAAAAAATGGGTAACACTTTACAATAGGTTCCATTAGTTAATGTTAATGTATTAACTAACATGAACAAATAATAAAGCAATACATTTATTACAGTATTTATTAATCTTTGTTCATTTTAGTTAATGAAAATACAGTCGTTCATTGTTAGTTCATGTTAATTCACAGTGCATAAACTAATGTTAACAAGCACAACTTTTGATTATAAAAATGCGTTAGTAAATATTGAAATTAACATTAACTAAGATTAATAAATGCTGTAGAAGTATTGTTCATGCCTAGTTCATGTTAACTATAGTAGTTAATTAACGTTAACTAATGAACCTTATTGTAAAGTGTTACCAAAAAATGAATATAAATAAGTCCATTTGCCCAGAACAAAACATGGCTTCTCATAAAAAGCTAACATATTTAAGAAACATAATGATTTTGACACAGAGTCACAAAGGATTACAGGGGTCATCTTTGTTTTATGGTAGATTTTCTCGACACATGACAACAATCCTGCATTTTGGTTACGCCACACTGTCTTTTGGCAGACATTAAGTTTTTCAAATATTAATAATATTTTAAAACAACATTGGTTTACTGCATATGCATAATTTAAAATAAATAAAAGATTATCCCAAACTTTGCACGTAACTTTTTTTTTTTTCAGTTTGATGGTAGTTTTTTTAACACATATAGCTACATTCAGCCCCAGAATTTTCTAATATTAGTTTAACTTAAAACACACACACACACACACATGAAATATATGAAAACGAATAGTATATATATATATATATATATGAAACGAATATTAGCAACACCTGATAGCACAGGTTGACGATTTGTGACGCATCATCAGATGGCTGTGACGTCATTCTTCTCTTAGAAGGTCAAATCAGTGAAAATAACATGTGGCAGACGCAGCGTAGAAACTCTCTAGATTACGCGTTATGTGTTCAGCGCCAAACACCCGGCTGGTCACTGTTTGTTTTGCCTTCTTTTAGAGAACGAAACCACCTCAGGAACCGTAACAGTTGTGTTACAGTTTAAAACCCTGCTTTAGTTCAAATAAAATAAAAACCCGCTCAGTGCGCTACACGACCAACAAGAATAATCCCTTAGCCTATACGAAATGCAACAACTTTTACTTCTGCTTCATTGTTCGTTAAAATGAAAAAACATACGCATACACTATTAAATAATAAAAACATAAACGTTAAACATATTGGCTCACAGTATTCAACTCATATTTAAAACACAGTAGCCGCGTAAAGAAAATAAAAGCGCGATTCTTACGTCTTCATCGTCGCAGGCGTTTCTCTTGCGGTACTGAGCCGGAGGTCGGGATGAGGGGTGATGAGGACTCTTCCCAGTCTTATTCTCCTCTTCGGGAACATGTCCACCCAGGAGACGACTGGCTTCAGGTGGATGGGGGAAAGATTTGTTGGTATTAATCTTCCCCGTGAATCTCTGGTAAAGCGAAGCCATGAGTCCGGTGAAACCACTAAAGCATCTCAAAGCGCGGAATCTCTCCTCAGCTGCTCTCCTCGGATGTGCTTTATTTTAATGTCCCTCTCCCGCTCTTCTTCTTGAATAGCCCAGAGCCTGATGTCCTCCGAATAAAGGCATGAATCTGTAATGCGCTCCGTTGGAGTGATTTCCCTGTTTTATGGCTTTGACTGGAGCCCGGGCGGCACTACAGAAAGTCTGCTCTGCATTCAAAGCACGTTGTTTCCTCTATAGCCCTCCTGCAGAAAAGCGTCTACACAGCAGCCTGTATTAAACTGCACTCTGTCACCGGATTTAACAAACAGAGCTTACAACATCTCACTGCGTTTCAGAGAATGAGGCGAGCGATAGAAAGACAGCAGCGTGAGCTTTACGCAGAGCAGTGTGTGTGTGTGTGTGTGTGTGTGTGGATGAGACGCGTTCTGCATGAGAAGTGACCACTGACAGGATATTTATCTGAAGAACACACACACCTCTCAAATCCCACATTCACAAAAAAAAAAGAGCAATTACACCGACCGAAACTTTAGACTATGTATCATCCCGTTAACTGACGGATTTATACAAATGTTCAATATTCAGCAATAACCTTTCTCTTTTACTTCTAAACAATGCTGGAAAGGTCATATGCGCAGTACTGGAGTGCCACACTGTGGTAAAATGAAATACAACAGCTCAGGCTGCGTTCAACGACATTAGTCCATTAAAGCAGCACTATGTAACTTTTTCTGTGTTCAAAATTTGCTAAATGTATATAATGAGCGAGTACATCATGAATTCATCTTCCAAACCGCGTTTTTGTCTTATTCCGAATCACTACGGTACACTTATAATAAGTACTTATATTTGGACTATTGTAGCCTGGTCGGGTCGTCACCGCTGCGGAGTAACACATACCTGCGTGAATCGCCATAGACATAAACTTAGAGAAGTAGCTCCGGTGGGAATGTTCTTCCGCGGGATGTGTGCAGTTCTGTTTATTAACCGCTAGAGCGCCAAAAGTTGCATAGTGCTGCTTTAATGCTTTACATTAAACCACTGTTAAGATCCCGTTTTGTAATTAATCTAGGGGAATTGAGGAATACGTAACAATTGGGGGCTCGTCCGGGATCGTAACACCACCAAAAAGGTTATATTAATTAAAAATCGATCGGAAATCGCTTAATTGTTCAGGAATGTAATATTTATATTTAACGTTAAATATAATATTTAACGTAGTTATAGTATTTAAACAGATTAATATAGCCTGCAGGGTCAGACTATTGTCGCAATAGTAGCTATAGCTACTCTTAATGAAAAACGAGAATTGAAATCTGAGAGGACAGAAGAGTGTAACACATCTGAGATCTTTTAAAATATTTAATTGAAAATTTTTCAGTTTAAGCAATATGTCAGTTTAGGCATTTAGCCTACACTCTAAAAAATGCTGGGTTGTTTCAACCCAACTTTGGTTCAAATATGGACTAACCCAACTGTTGGGTTAAATTTTTAAATTACATTTTTAACCCAACGACTGGGTTAGTCCATATTTTTTAGAGTGTACAAACCACAAACTGTGTCAGTCCTGAGATTTTGAATATTAATATTTAGGTCATTGTTGTTGCTGTACCCTTTGAGCTCAGTAACTTGCATTAATATCATTGTGTTGGGATGCATTTCTATAAAAGGATGGAGATTAAGAGCTAAAGTTACACTCTAAAAAATGCTGGGCTGAATACAACCCAGTGCTGGATAAAATAGGGACAAACCCAGCAATTGGGTTGTTTTGACCCAGGGGTTTGACTGGGTTAGTCCATATTTTTTAGAGTGTACAAACCACAAACTGTGTCAGTCCTGAGATTTTGAATATTAATATTTAGGTCATTGTTGTTGCTGTACCCTTTGAGCTCAGTAACTTGCATTAATATCATTGTGTTGGGATGCATTTCTATAAAAGGATGGAGATTAAGAGCTAAAGTTACACTCTAAAAAATGCTGGGCTGAATACAACCCAGTGCTGGATAAAATAGGGACAAACCCAGCAATTGGGTTGTTTTGACCCAGTGGTTGGATTACTACCCAGAAGGTTGGGTTAAATGTTTAACCCAACCGCTGGGTCAAAACAACCCAATTGCTGGGTTTGTTCCTATTTTACCCAGCACTTGGTTGTATTTAACCCAGCATTTTTTAGAGTGTAGCCACTTCAGTGTACAATTGATAGTTACAAAAGCTTACATGAAGGTGTCAAGGGATTTTGGTAAATTTAACCAACATTTTTTATCAAATTTTGATATCCATATCAATGTCTGTAATGGGGTATATGTTGAACATCACCTGACCAAACCGGAAAACAGGTCTCGTCGCATCTGCTTACTGGAGAAAGTGTTAACAGCAGTATGAACTGATGGTGATATCTATGGACTTTTAAGGTAATCAGCTAACCTAGCTAGTTGTTTATATTGTTGCCGTTTTATTCAGTAATATCCGAATGTTAGTGTGAAGAAGAAGAAAAAAATAGGCATATTGAGTAAAACAGCTCCATATTTAAAGCACATAAAAGAACTAGAAGCAACATGACCTGTTTTACAAATATGTAAGTTTGTTGCGCATAATCCCCATTGTATCTAACAAGACTGTTTTAAAGTTTCAAACCAACAATACCACAAAACATCAGAGAATTCATTAAATCCATTGCTAAAATTCGATAATGTCATTAAAGCTTTTGTTAATTATTATAAAAGAATAAAAATATGTAAACTGGTATTGAGGACAGAGATGAAAACAATATTTCCAAGAAAACTTGTTTAGTTTGAGAGAGCAGGGACCTGCTCAAAACAATGTAGTGAGATTATTTAAAATTCATACCATATGTTCACTTAAGTTTAATATTTTATTCAATGTATTAATGCATACATGATGGGGTCTTGTACTGCATAACAGGAATGACCCCTATTACTATTTTATCAGGACCATCAAAATGAATGATGACCACAGAGGGGCAACAGAAACAAGATTTTGTAAAATAAATGTATTATGCTGCAGGACATAGTACATTTACAGCCTATAAAGCCTAGAACATCACTGATTATGTATAAAAATTATTATTATTTTTAATAATTTTTTTGCAGCAGCAGAAAGAGCATCGCACATCGCTCTTTAGGTGCACATTATAAAACAGACATTCATGCAACAATTATTTAAAAAAAAGAAAAAAAAAGCACTGCCATTCGAACACATGAATATAAAAATAAAAATTGCACTACCAGGAAAAGCGAATATGTTTTGCATTTATTTTCTAAAGTTATTGACTATAAAATATTTTTTTCTATGCTAAAGTCCAAAGGCTTTTTTTCCCCTTTTGACTGAATGTAGGTAATTCATATAATTCTGCATGTTTTCTGAATACCTGCATGATGCTCCTTAAGTGCTCAAATCTATAAATCATACAGTAACTAATGGCATGTTTAGAACACTTTACACACACACACACACACACGTAATGAGCCCATTTACCTGATCAAAACAAGCTCAAATACATTCTCCAGCTCTTGTTAATGTGGTCCAGACTGTATCCCAAATATCTCTAGAAAGCACAGGAAATTAAATAGTGTGTAAGAATCAATTAATTTCCCTTTTACTGGATGTAATTTCCATTTTCCTGCAGCGGCATGCAGTCAGCTGAAGTGTGCTTACTCAAAACAGAGGTGCTGGAGGCCGAATAACTTATGGCCTGCATTAATCATGCACTCAGTGCTACAAGGTGTTCAGGTTTAATTGATTTAAATGGGAAAAAATACAGAGGCTGCTATCATGGATATACCTTAATCATAGCTTCTAGATGATAAACTCTTAAACCTGACCTCAAGGGATGTTGACTGCCAAAGTAGTGTCTGCATTATCCAACCTCTTCAAACTACCACATTTACCCAGAAGTCATGTTGAAATAAATAGGGCTGTATGCAAAGTTGTTGAGGTAAATGCACATGAATGTTACAGTTCCATCATATCTTAGCCAAAAAGGTGCTAAATCAAGTTTCAATCTTTTTTCATCACTTTCATATTCGAGAAATCACCGGGTTCGTTTGCACCACTCACAACTATAATGTTGAACTCAATAAAGCTCCAAACAGCAGTAAAAATAGCGAACAACAATGAAATGCACTCTCGTTTTAGCAAGAAAACCATGAATGAGGAGTAAAATCGATTGCGATGAGAGATTCTGTCACTCAGCCCTCTGCAGCATCCACAACATAACATCATAAATCCTTCAAAAGGACTTTGAAATACATGTCTGTATGTTGCGCAGGTGCTCTGTATGGGATCAATATGACCACATCGCAAAAGAAGCAAAATCTCAAGACTTGACTCACGAAAAAACCAGGAGCGAAGCTTTCTGATGCCCACAAAGCCATAAAGAAAATCCATCAACATGTTTACATGACTAATATTATATCATTTTGATCAATTTGAGCATCAATCTTAATATCATTTTTGCCAGTGAATAATGAGACAGGTCTATTAATTATTTGCAGTTATCTTTACAGTACAAATCTAAATACAGAACAGTGCATGAGAATATCTTTAAGTCTGTGTGTGACAGACAGTGATACATTTCTGCTTTAGTGTGTATATCAAAATGCAATTAACCACAGATGACCCTAATAAGATCCAAGATCATTTGCAGCATAAACTCCTTATCAAT
This sequence comes from Sinocyclocheilus rhinocerous, assembly GCF_001515625.1. Lineage (NCBI taxonomy): Eukaryota > Metazoa > Chordata > Actinopteri > Cypriniformes > Cyprinidae > Sinocyclocheilus > Sinocyclocheilus rhinocerous. Next base: position 1,137,324 of record NW_015650326.1, read on the forward strand.
CAACTGTGCATCAACATTCAATACATCCCAGGCTTGATTACGCTGATATGACACTGGTGAATGCAACTGAACTACTTAAACTATCAGAGCATCTTTATGGCACAAAGCCTATATTTGACTGGCGTGTCAAAAACACAGCTATGTTAACTCAACATCAGAATTATTCAATGTTTTCTCAGAATTTTGTTTTGCTTTATAAACAGTGCATTGAACGTCAATGAAAAAAAAAAAAATAATTTTTGAGAACTCTTGGAAAAGTTTTGAATGCACAGTACAAGAATAATGGCCCACTGACAGTTTCTCTAAAATACACAAGCATTTAGGACAGACAGCCATAAAGGTTTGCTCATGTGTAAACTGCTTGATATTTGATGAGTTTGTTGTTTGTGAATTTATCTTTGAGCTGTCAACTGTGTTTAAAACAGCATCTCTCTTTGTGAAGAGTCCAGCAGACCTGAAGATCAATAGAGTAATCTGTCAGGACGCTCCACATATACTCTGAGCAATATCAACCTGACTCACAGGATGACAGAGAAACATCACTTCAAGGTCTAGGGCTATATCTCAATTTGCTGCCTCATTGACTGTAATGGACAAGAGCTGAATAAGCAGAAAAGTCATTTTAAATGTAAAGAAATAACAAAGAGAGCTGAAGGACTGTTTTCGGTAAGGTGGGATTCATCTCACTGTTTGTCAGTGTGCTTTCAATTATGCATCCATTTAAGGATATGCTCATTTATATGAATTCAGATTCTCTACTTTCTCATAGTGGCTCAGTGGATAGCAATGTTGCCTCACAGCAAGAAGATCCACAGTTCGAGTCCTTCTTGCATCTGAGACCTTTCTGTATTGAGTTTACAAGTTCTACCTATGTTGGCGTGGGTTTCCTCTAGGGTTGAATCAATACTGAAATGTATAGCTTCAATACGATACCTTAAATAATATTGATATTTGGTACCATTTTAGATAAAGGCATCCAGCTATTGCTGGAACTGAATAAAAGAAGAAGATAGAAATGCTTTAACTGATGAAACAAGAAGACAATAAATAGACAATTGTGACAATATATGGTTTATCTGTGTTCTTCAAGCCATCTCCGGTATTTTCATAAGAATATGAAGATAAGAAGAGGTTTTATAATGCATTGCTAATCAACATAACATGTATTACAGTAGAATACTGTAGCATGTTCAAAATGTTGTTGTGTTATAGATAACAATGTGCTTAATGTTAGTGTTGCACTTTATTCATTTTTGTGTTGCGAACTGTTATTGGATGTTCGAGTTGGATGTGAAAAGAGGCTCCGCCCCTGTGTGTGTGTAAGGGGAAACAGAGAGAAGGAGGGGAGAAAAGAGTGCCTCGCTGGTTCAAGTGCGGTTCTCTTAGAAGTCGGGGTGTGTACGGCGTGGGTTGTGGCCGACAACAGCCCAAATAAACACCCCTTGTACATCAAAACGCCTCGTCCTTGTCTGAGAACGCTACAATACTATAAGAAAATAGGCCCTATTTTAACAATCTAAGCGCATGATCTAAAGTGCGGCGCAATTGCGCTTAGGGCGTGTCAGAATCCACTTTTGCTAGTTTAACAACGGGGAAAATGGTCGGCGTGCCCGGCATATGGTCTAAAAGGGTTGTCTCTATTCTCTCAATGAGTAATGGGTGTGTTTTGGGCGTAACGTGCCATAAACCAATCAGAGTCTCATCTCCCATTCCCTTTAAAAGCCAGTTGCGCTCGCACCATGGCGGATTCGCTATTTACATGGCGGAATTTGATTTAGAAAAATCTATATTTTTGAGAACATTAGTTTCCTCCTCTGGGTGGTCTGGTATCTCCCATAATCCAAAGGCATGCAGCACAGGAGAATTAAAGACACTAAATTGTAGATGTGAATGTACATATCTGTGTATTAGTCTTGTGACGAATCCATTCCCTGCCTACAGCTCGAAACTCCTGGCTCCAGAATCCCCGTGACCCTACATAGGACAAGTGGTTCGGAGAATAGATGGATAGATGACATTCTGTGTTTCTTTGTATGTCTTTAAACAAAAGTCATCTATAAGCTTTATTGCTAACACTGCTTAGTTTTCCTAATACTATACAGTGGCATATATGATTTATGATCTACATCTATCAGAGTATCAGACATTTTATGTAATTGTATAAGTATGTATTTTCTCTTTACTCAATTTTTATTTGTCTCTCTTATGTGTACTTGTAAAGCATTGATGTCCTGCAATATAAGCATGAATTTTATTTATAATATAAACACAGTATAAACAGAATAGGCCGCCATATTTCTACCATTGCTTATACTGTATAGCATATGTAAACTAATTCGTGCTCCTTTTCTATCAAAGTGATTTAAGCTGCAGCCACATCTTTAAACATGCAAAATTACCTTGGCTTGGACCCAGCAATATTGGAAACTATGCCACGTTTTTTTTTTTTGTGTAGCGTGAACTATTTGTGTTCTTTGAATTTACAAGTTTGTGAAATTCGTTTAATCTCCATTGGTGAACTGTCTGTCAGAGTTGCATAAGCTTTCATTTGTGCTCTCGTAATGTAAAGTGGAAGTAAATGAAGTGTGGCTTTACAGTGCATTGAAGGTATGCATTTTGTCAGTACGTGCTTCCTGGAAATCTAATTACAGTACATAACCTTGGCATATAGCATCATGCTCCATATCTAAATACTCTATATTCTCTATGCTCTGTATTTTGTTGGAATATTCTATATCTTTTGTACACTGTATATCATAGTTCACTTAAAAATGTTTTTTGTCCATACAATGCAAGTTAAAGTCAATAAAACTGTGTGTTTACCAAAATTCTTCAAGATATTTTTTTTTTTGAAGAAAGAAAGTCATACAGTTTTGGACCGACATGACGGTGACTAAATGATGACAGAAGTTTCATTTTGGTTAAACTATCCCTTTAAGTATTTGGTGTTGTGGCGTTACCTTCTTTCATTTAGCCTAACACTTTTTTTTATTTTACTTTAAGCACCATCATCAAAAGTGACCTTTAGAAAACTTATGCATGAAAATTTCTCAAACTATTAAAACTTTCAGGCATGCAAGGCTAACATTAAGTTTAATTTTGTAGCCTATTCTCACCACCTGAGGTATGTGAAAATTGTTCACTTTTGCAGAGTCAACTGATTGCAAGAGCAGGCAATTTATTCATAACTACTTACTAAGCTTTGATTAAAATTGTGGTACGAATGGTTCATCATTATTCTTACAGGGCATATCGACAACTACGGTACGACATTCAACACCTCCATATATGCCTATTGACTTTCACTTTCATCTTTATTCTCTCTCTTCTGCAGTAAGTTGCATGAAACTGAGCATGAAAATGAGGATGTGTTCTCATTGACGATTTTTCTGTTTACTGAACCAAGTTTTTTGAGAGAGAGCACATCATACAGCCTTCAAATCCAATTTTAAAATGTCCAAGATAAGGTGCCAGGGAAATTTAAACTTATCCAAGGATGATACGGAGCAGACAGTGGGAGTAAATGATAAGTGAGTAAATTAGACATCTATAGAGAGTGCAAGGATTAGACACGTGTATTAGAAAGTCTTCACGGCGCTCGTCACGTTTTAAACTAGAGGTGGTTTCAGAGGGTCATTTTCTTAAGGTGAACCCTAAAAAGATTTTACTGTAGCAATCAGTGAATACTATAACTGCTGTGTAGTGTATCAGTGTCGCCTGTGCTGCAGGGTGTGATAAGCATTGAGCCTCAATGCATGACAGAATGCATTTCAGCCTTGGGTCCAACAAAAAGTTATTTTATCCTTATGGTATTATGTATTGACACAGGAGACTAAAAAGTATGTTTATATATCGTTTTGAGTGAAAGCGAAATACCTCCATTTAAGCAAAAAATTGTGTGCATTTGTAAGTAATCAGAAGCACTGGGACAGTACAGAAAAAGTCGTACATCTAGCTATCAAAGAGCTGAACTATCTACAACTAACAGAAGTGTTCTTGAAATTGCTTGAGCATCCATATCCAATCAAATGTTTATGAGCTGTCGTGAAATAGACTGTACTATGATCAAGACATGTCAAACCTCTACTTCCGTAGTTGTTTCAGCTGTACACTTCAAAGGTTTTGTCATACAGGGCTCCAGAATGCGCATAAAACGGTCGCATTTGCAACCAAAAATATTAATTTGTAAGTGATATTTTTGCTGAGATCACCACTGGCGACTATATAAATTTACATGTTATGATTTAAAAATTTGCATGTAATGCCTTTTTTCCCTGATTGTTTTGCAATCACATCTTTTGTTATGTTGACATAAACTGAGACGATGCACATCAAAGTTTTAGAGGAAAAACAGTCCTCATTTCTGCCGAATACCAACGATGACGGCACCCCTGCTAATGAAAAAAGCAGGCTCCAGTTGTGGCACTATCATAATGAAAATTCAACCAATAAATACAGTTTTGGTGCTCTTTAATTAAACGCATAAGCGATCGATTTAGCGCCTCAGTTCAAGCGGCACGTGAACCCATCATATCTTTCTCTTTACTACTATAGTAAACTTAAGTTACCAAATAAACATGAATGGACATCAAAAGGTATATTATAAGATAGTACAACTTAATGAAATGTCTCATGTAATCGCTCATTCAGTGTTTCAACTGTGGAAAACGAGTAAAGCTTGTAAACAATGCCACATAACTATATATTTACCTCAGAATAACCATTCGGCGTCCATAAGCTCATTAGTCAGCTAGAAAATAT
>NW_015650326.1:1144729-1158989 GCF_001515625.1 Sinocyclocheilus rhinocerous
AAGTGGATTGGTCTCTCTAAGCGAGATCCCAATTTCGTCGGTCATCCGACGTGACGTCGAGAGTGACCGACTGAAAGGGAACTATATATTTACCTCAGAATAACCATTCGGCGTCCATAAGCTCATTAGTCAGCTAGAAAATATAGCTATAAAGAGGACCATTTTGCAAAATATATGCACTATATTGCATATTCATATTTTTACTTAATCTGTTGTCTAAGAAAGAATGCAATGGGCTAAAGATAAAATTCAACACCTCCTATAAAACTGCATGTTACTAATGAAGAAAAACTGACTGGGTGTGTGCAAGACGTATGACAACATTTATAGAATGCATTGAGGAGGAGCCCAAACTACACTCAATGACCAAGTGATGCTGATGTAATTATGGGCCGTGATATTGGCACAGATTCTGTGTAATAAACAACTCTTTGTGACTGTATAGTTTTCAAGTTGGAAAATACATTTAGTTCCCTCTTTAAGTGAATCTTAGTTCCCAGGACATCTACCAGATGGATTAAAATGCTGATAAAGACAATAAAGACAAGGACACATGACAGTATGACTGAAATGTTAAAGTGTTTAAAAATAAACAAATAAAACACGTTAAACACGTTTATCTCAAAAAATAATTTGGCTCCTAATTTTGTTTCTTATGTTTATGGAGTGACTGAAATAAACGCTGTGAATACGAGGCCTTACCTTTCCAGATGAATTGCTGGTGTCGATCAGTTGAGTTGCAATAAGGACTGACATTGTGGATCTACACGTCCAACACGCGGATCTGAGTTGACGGTGCAGCAAAGTATGGAAGTCCACTTGTGGTACAGCGTATTTTACCTGCCTGTTGTTCACTCTGTCTTTCTTCTGCCTCTTATATGTTCGGTTTTGGCCACACATACACAACCACCAGCGAAGTATGCAATTCCACAGCACTCACTGCTCTAAGCTGTATTTTTCTCCTCTCAGTCAAATTCTCTGTCCTTTCCGGCTTCCCTCACCTCTCCTCCTTTCGCTGTCTCTCGCTCCTTCTCGCCCTCCCTCTCTCTTGTGTTGCCCCACTGAAGCGTGAGGGTAAACCACGTAAATATTCTGGGCAGATTTCACAAAACACACATAAAAACAGCAGCCGGTGACAACAGCCATTGCCAAATGGTTTAGAGACCAAAGGAAAAAGTATGAATATGTAAACTGACTAAGGCTGGGTTTCAGTAGCAACAATAGTGTTGGTAAGTTCAAATAATTTCCATGAATGGGTTCAAAGAGTCAATTTCAATAAATGTATTCAATGATTTGCATCATCACTTAAAAATGTTTTATATGTGTCAATTTTCATATATGAAACACTTCATCTTAAATGTATGTAGGTAAATAAATTTGTTTTATTAAGGTGTGGTTTTATACTGGTGCATATAAAAGACAACTATTATATGTTCTTACTTGTGTTCATTTAGTGAGAAAATGTGGAAATATTTATTATTTTTTAACTATTTTACTTATTGCAATTCAATTTGCTGCAGTGATTCTGTATATTCTAATTAAAAGAAAAAAGTAGCAACTGAAGCCATTTTAGAACAAATCCATAGATATTGAAATATATGAATATTGCTGTAAAGCTAAAATATCCCTTAATTTAATAAGAAATTTCATCCAGCCCTAGTGCTGACAAACACCATATCCACAAGCACACTGAGGAGCATTTGCACATTTCTCTGTGTTTATGTGGCGCTCTGAAATGGATCAATTCAGTCTAGTGCATGGTTAGCAAATGATGAAGTAGCCTATAGATGATATTTATGCTGCACGTCATGAGGTACAGTCAGGGCGCTGGCATCCTTGTTGTTCATGCAATTTCAGTTACGGAGCATCTTTGCCTCCCACACACACCCAGTCCAGGTTTCTGACACCCAATAAAGAATTTATTACACAAACCCCAGTGACTCTGGAAGATTTGTCCTGGACACAGGAGAGGGGTAGAGAGAGAGTTTGGCACTGTGCAGAGTAGAATTCATTAAAAGACAAGACAAGATAGTTTTAAAGAAGACAGTATAGTTGACTAACAGGCTATTAACTGACTGAGAGCAAAGAGACACAAGATGTGCAGTAATGGAATATAAACATCCAAAATGTCAAGAGCCTATACTGTACAGTAGACCTTAGGCGCCAGAGAAGCAAGTGTGCAGCCATCTTTAGAATTCTGTCTTTGAACTTCCATTTTTGCTCTATAGCATTACTGTTGAAGAGTAATTCTCTGGTGAAGTGGATTTAGGCTACTTATTGTAGAGTTAACGAAAGTTATCATGAGCATTGTAATGTTCCAAGCAGATGTCATATCAAGACGTATGACAACATTTATAGAATGCATTGAGGAGGAGCCCAAACTACACTCAATGACCAAGTGATGCTGATGTAATTATGGGCCGTGATATTGGCACAGATTCTGTGTAATAAACAACTCTTTGTGACTGTATAGTTTTCAAGTTGGAAAATACATTTAGTTCCCTCTTTAAGTGAATCTTAGTTCCCAGGACATCTACCAGATGGATTAAAATGCTGATAAAGACAAGAAAAGATGAGACACATGACAGTATGACTGAAATGTTAAAGTGTTTAAAAATAAACAAATAAAACACGTTTATTTTGTGGAACTCAAAAAATAATTTGGCTCCTAATTTTGTTTCTTATGTTTATGGAGTGACTGAAATAAACGCTGTGAATACGAGGCCTTACCTTTCCAGATGAATTGCTGGTGTCGATCAGTTGAGTTGCAATAAGGACTGACATTGTGGATCTACACGTCCAACACGCGGATCTGAGTTGACGGTGCAGCAAAGTATGGAAGTCCACTTGTGGTACAGCGTATTTTACCTGCCTGTTGTTCACTCTGTCTTTCTTCTGCCTCTTATATGTTCGGTTTTGGCCACACATACACAACCACCAGCGAAGTATGCAATTCCACAGCACTCACTGCTCTAAGCTGTATTTTTCTCCTCTCAGTCAAATTCTCTGTCCTTTCCGGCTTCCCTCACCTCTCCTCCTTTCGCTGTCTCTCGCTCCTTCTCGCCCTCCCTCTCTCTTGTGTTGCCCCACTGAAGCGTGAGGGTAAACCACGTAAATATTCTGGGCAGATTTCACAAAACACACATAAAAACAGCAGCCGGTGACAACAGCCATTGCCAAATGGTTTAGAGACCAAAGGAAAAAGTATGAATATGTAAACTGACTAAGGCTGGGTTTCAGTAGCAACAATAGTGTTGGTAAGTTCAAATAATTTCCATGAATGGGTTCAAAGAGTCAATTTCAATAAATGTATTCAATGATTTGCATCATCACTTAAAAATGTTTTATATGTGTCAATTTTCATATATGAAACACTTCATCTTAAATGTATGTAGGTAAATAAATTTGTTTTATTAAGGTGTGGTTTTATACTGGTGCATATAAAAGACAACTATTATATGTTCTTACTTGTGTTCATTTAGTGAGAAAATGTGGAAATATTTATTATTTTTTAACTATTTTACTTATTGCAATTCAATTTGCTGCAGTGATTCTGTATATTCTAATTAAAAGAAAAAAGTAGCAACTGAAGCCATTTTAGAACAAATCCATAGATATTGAAATATATGAATATTGCTGTAAAGCTAAAATATCCCTTAATTTAATAAGAAATTTCATCCAGCCCTAGTGCTGACAAACACCATATCCACAAGCACACTGAGGAGCATTTGCACATTTCTCTGTGTTTATGTGGCGCTCTGAAATGGATCAATTCAGTCTAGTGCATGGTTAGCAAATGATGAAGTAGCCTATAGATGATATTTATGCTGCACGTCATGAGGTACAGTCAGGGCGCTGGCATCCTTGTTGTTCATGCAATTTCAGTTACGGAGCATCTTTGCCTCCCACACACACCCAGTCCAGGTTTCTGACACCCAATAAAGAATTTATTACACAAACCCCAGTGACTCTGGAAGATTTGTCCTGGACACAGGAGAGGGGTAGAGAGAGAGTTTGGCACTGTGCAGAGTAGAATTCATTAAAAGACAAGACAAGATAGTTTTAAAGAAGACAGTATAGTTGACTAACAGGCTATTAACTGACTGAGAGCAAAGAGACACAAGATGTGCAGTAATGGAATATAAACATCCAAAATGTCAAGAGCCTATACTGTACAGTAGACCTTAGGCGCCAGAGAAGCAAGTGTGCAGCCATCTTTAGAATTCTGTCTTTGAACTTCCATTTTTGCTCTATAGCATTACTGTTGAAGAGTAATTCTCTGGTGAAGTGGATTTAGGCTACTTATTGTAGAGTTAACGAAAGTTATCATGAGCATTGTAATGTTCCAAGCAGATGTCATATCAAATGTCAGTAGAACGGGAAGATTTTAAAAAGAGCGGTTCATTCATCGATGTTTATGAACTTACCTCCACGCTGTGGAAATACAAACGGAATACAGAAGACAACGAGTGCAGCACTGGAAAGGGGCAGAGCTACATGAGGTCTATAGATGGCTAAATGAACAGGCAAATGAAAAATGTAAGTTTATTTGTGTGGATATCTGAGTGTAAGACAAATGCTGCTAAAACAACCCGTGAAGTTATGTAAGTACAACACAGAGTAGTGTCCAAAAGACTCAGACATTGAAAATCTGATTTTTGGACGTTTTAGTGTTTAGACCAGGGTTCCTCAATTAGTTTTCGCCGAGGGCGAAAGTTTTTAGTTATTAAAAGTTATTAGTTTAACTTAAAACACACACACACACACACACACACACACATATGAAATATATGAAAACATGAATATTCAGATTTTTTCCCCAGTAGTCTGTTTTATTCAAACAATTATGAACATTTTTGCATTTAGATACATAAGAACTTTGCCTGTTGATATTAAAAACAAATGAACAAACAAACAATCTGGATCTCCGTGTCTGCCATGCAAATCAACTGTTCCTGCTCATCTCCAGCCTGGATCTCTTCTCTCCACTATCCCTAATTGCAGATTCAATTATTAGATTTCTCAGTATTAATATTTTTATACTTAGATTTTTTGGGGGGGATCAAACTGTAACACAAAAACTGTAGTTTTTGTTCTAACCACCCGCGACAGCGACACGGGATAATATTTTAAGAACGGTTTTTATTTTCTGCGACGTCGCAACAGGAACAACATACAAAATATGACAGCCATAATCTCAGGTAATGATTATGTGCTTTATTCAATGTTAAAAGTGTCTAATGTGAGTTTGAATATTATTTTGCGTTATCTTTATAGCCATAGTGAAAGCAACAATAGATATTTTACCTCAGATCTAGAAAATAAATTAAAGCAAACTTGTACGTTAAAACTGTGAACTCACTGCGAACCAACACGTGTATTCCATAACAAAGATATCAGTCAGTCACTCAAAACTGTTCAGTCCATTCACATTTGAATCATCTATTTTCCGTGTCCACTTTTCTTTTCTACACACTCGCCATGTTTTTGCTGTCACATCGTATCTACACTGGACGCGAAAGCATTGCAAATCATTTGAACTTTGTGTCAGTATGTTATAAATAGAACGAGTCAGCAGTTTACTGTCAGGGATTTGTCGTGTCGTGCCGCATTCAAGACAGCATCACTGATTATAACTAGTTCTATTGTATTTTATTGCGTCACGTCCGGTGTAGACACGATGTAAGTTAATGTAGCTTTCTGACGCTGCGTTTGAATTTTCATGCCACATTATTTGAGATTAGCGCAGGCCAAACTTTTTTCTCTCGCGGGCCGCCTATTGAGGAACCCTGGTTTAGACCATTTAAAACAAATGATAGTTATGACATAAAATGAAGAGGAAATTTAGAGATCATTAACCAAAAACAATTGTGACTTTGATTATACTGAAGGTCAGATACAATGATAGCAATTTAGACTTTCATAAAATTACTGAAATTAAAATGAACCCAACACATTCCATTAGCATTAACTAACTGACAAGGCTAGATTTTGGAAATTAAACAGGGGGGAACTTCCACTTCTGTTAATTGGCTAAATAGGCAACTTCATTAGCCAGTCTCAATCTCTCTTCTCAACTAAAAATGGAAAACTTTATGCATTTTGGCCATTCATTTATATAACGGCGTTCTGGTGCATGTTCTGTGTAAGTGAACTGATTCTCAGTGTAAACTATAAAAACATGAATTTGCAAACGAGGATCATTTTGACAACGTTGTCGCCCTGCACACGAAAAACGGAAAGGAAAAACTTTTCCATTTTAAGCACATAGCCCAGATAGCACAAGTACATCTGCAAGATGTATTTCAAAGAGTGCTTTGTCTGGAAAGCATCTGCTCTGTACAAAGCTCTGATAAACGTCTTTTAAAAGTATTTTTTACATACATTCTAAATCATAAATATCTTAAAGACATCTTCTAAACGTGTATTTAATATCTGACCGGAAACGTCTCATAGACGCATTACAGATGAGCAAACACTCTAAAAAAATATGTCTTCCAGATGAAAACACACACATCAAATAGATGTTTCTGCGATGTACATGTGCTATCAGGGAGTTGTTGTGTAAACTTATCAACTGGTCAACAAATCTAAAACTAAGAAAACCTCAGAAGACAGTCAAAAACATTGTGTGTATATGTGATTCATTTGAAATACTTGAATTATGATTCAAACCGTCAAATTATTCGAGATACCTTATTATCGGAATTGATCTTATTTTCCATCAAACGGTTCAAATTTACAACACTGACGGCAATAAAAGCAGCAGACGGGCTGAATGAAAATGCAAATACAATGACCGTAGGTGGCGCTGTTGGACAAGCAGAAATACAGCAGTTAACATGGTTACCCTGTAAGCAAAGCAGTGCTGTGAATATAAAAACTATTTTATTAGGCATTATATGTAGACAACATTAATGACCCGTTCACACCAAGAGTGATAATGACAACTATAACTACAACAATAACTATATAATTGAGTCCATATCAGCGAACGATAACTGTCTGTTAATTCTAAGCTCACGTGCTGCAGTTTCAAAGCAACGAAAATGGATAGATGACCTGCTGCTGCTGCTTATGTTTGGCAAAGACACCAAAGGAAAAAAAAAAACTGATGTTTTGGGGTACTGTAACGAATCAGTCCACTGAAGGCGAGAGTAGTGAAGAACCCATGTGCAGTTTATTTACAGACGTGATCACGGCCTTCTTAGCCGTAACAGGGCAGACTGTGAGTTTATGAACGGCCTCCATGGCCGTAACAGGACAGGCAGTGAATTCATGGATGGCCTTCTTAGTCGTGACAGGGCAGACAGTGAGTTCGTGAACGGCCTCCGTGGCCGTGACAGGGCAGACAGTGAGTTCGTGAACGGCCTCCGTGGCCGTGACAAGACAGTCTGTAAGTTCGTGAACGGCCTCTGTGGCCGTGACAGGGCACGCAGTGAATTTGTGAACGGCCTCCATGGCCGTGACAGGGCAGGCAGTGAGTTCATGGACATGAGAAGCCTTTGGAGCAGACTCAAGGATAGGAAAGGCCTCAGGAGCAGATTCGTGGATAGGGGAGGCCTCAGGAGCAGACTCGTGAACAGGGGAGGCCTCAGGAGCAGACTCGTGGACAGGAAAGGCCTCAGGAGCAGACTCGTGGACAGGAGAGGCCTCAGGAGCAGACTCGTGGACAGGAGAGGCAGCTCTTGAATGGCGGCCATGTTGTGAAGAATCTCTTGAGTGACAGGCATGATGTGAGCAGGCTCTGACTTTGTAGACGTGACGTGAAGAGGATCTGGCTTGGCAGACATGACGTGAACAGGCTCTGGTGTGGCAGACATGACGGGAGCAGGCTCTGGTTTGGCAGACATGATGTGAGCAGGCCCTGGGGTAGCAGACATGATGTTAGCAGACTCTGGCTTGGCAGACATGATGTGATCAGGCTTAAGACACATGACTAAGACAACCAATCAGAACATGACACAATGAACAAGAGAACCAATGGCATGAATACATGAGGGCAAGGGAAGCATGACACAAACAGGGACCATGATTAAACTCCAAAATAAAAGACATGAAAACATGAACAAGAAACACAACCCAAAACACCACATTACAGGTACATGAGATCCTTCAAAGGCAGAATCCGTCACTCTCCTTAGCGAGTTATCATTTTTTATAGACAAATTTTATTCATACTTCCAAATGAGTCAGTTTTAGTTTTTGCGGTTGTTTTTGCATTTACACAACTTCAACCAATACATGTCCTCAGGATGCTACGTTTTGAGCTAATCTAAACAGTGAATCTAGCTAGTGTAATCTATCTGATCCAACAGTGAATTTAGCTAACGTGGTCAGTGTAGTGGAATAAAAACAATATGTAGCCTTTTCTACTGCAATTTCAAAGGAGGCAACACAATGTTGTCGAAACTAGCGCTGGATACCTGAGGTAATTTAATGTTTAATGTTACTCTGTTTGCATGCTGAGCTTCTCCGCAATGTTGTCTGCTATTTTAAATGTGCAAGCCCTTTAAATCTGAATGAAGTCTGATTAGCTGTCAGTGTTTTATTATTCATCAGCTGGGAAAAAAATCATTCTGAAAGTGATCCCAGCGATATCGTTCCTCTATATCATTATCGTCATAGTTGTGGTGTGAACTCTGCTATTCTCTTAAAACAATTTTTAGAACTTTATCTCTATTATCATTATTGTTCTCGATGTGAACGGCCCGTTTTGCCTACTTTTTTCTTTAGATGTCTAAAGTCTTTTTGAGACTGTCTCCTTCACATTTGTGTGGTGCAGAAACCATTTTCAACAAAATCACAAATCTCATAGAATAACATTACTCTTTGCTACAAACAAAGATTTATATAATGTATGCCCTGTCTCTAGAGAGTTGGCCTACGAGCAAAATTAAATAGAAGCAGTTTTGATGTTATGGTGGTGCTTGTTAGTTTTCATTTTGCTCCCTGGGCACAGTTAACAGGCTTGGACCCACTTGGTTGTCTCATAAGGAGTGATATAAGAAATGAGGTAGAATTGCACAGCATCCTCCATTAGGGTCGGTTTAAAGATGTGGTGAAGAGCTTTAGAGCAAAAGTTATCAGCATATGCAGGCTGCTAGAGCCCACCACATACACACAACATCGTATGCATTTTAAGGTGCAATAGATTTGACCTCTCCATTAAGGCAGGACCATAATGACTGATGACCTCATTAGATTAAAAACGGCAGAAAAACTGAATGATGGATCAATAGTTTGGTCTGAATTTAAGATTGAGCTATATGTGATTCTTAATTATTCAGTGATTGTAAATTCCCAGGCAGAGCCAAGTATGGACACAAATTATGGGAGTTATTAGGTAGCCAGACTTGTTTGGCACCCAGTTGAAGTAATAACACAATCATTAGACAAATCTGAAAAGCACAAGTTAGTACTGTATGAAGTTATATTTTGAAATAGCTTGTAACGTCTACACTTTTGCATGTCATAAAAGATGCAAGACATATGGATGAAGTTCATGGATCATTCTTAGCATTCAATTCCAAACACATTCTTGTGTTTTTGACTAATTGTTTGAAGGTCTGGCCATGGACATGGAGGGACATTGACCGTGAATGACTGAAGATGCTCCATACAAATTCACAGAGGCAACAAGCCACTGTCTACCAGGATATTTCCCCACAGGCCTACGAAGGCTACCTGAGTCTGTCTTGATTGAGTTCTGCTTGATCACCTCCCTGTAAAGTAGACATCCTAGAAATATTGCCCTTTCTCTCTTGGGTGAGGGTACTGCAACTCTTGCTCCTCCAGTCCAGGTAAGGGTTGCAAAATGTAATCTGAGAATTAGACTTTCTCATCTGTCCAAAATATGGAAGCTCCTGACTGGAACAGATGCAGACAACCTCATAAAACATTACAGCACAATGTTAGACTATGGTAGATTGCTATAGATGACTGTATCCCTCAAGATTGGCGAGTCTTGCTATTGAAATGACTGAGGAGAAGGCTTTGCCACATCAAAGGCAGGCATACACGTTAAAATTCATTAAAATTCTTTAAAAATTCTAATTAATTAATTAATTCAATATTAATTAAAATTCTTAAAATTCAAGGCCAATAAGAGCTCATTTATACTGACTGTCAAATTTGAGACTTCGTCAGTAGCACAATCAAACAGAGGCACAACTGAATCATCAATTTAACAAACACCGCTAAGCAGAACATAGACGCTTTTGTTTCCCTGTAAGCTCAGGGGTGATCCTTCACTTTAAGGATGAAGTTTATTATTTGGATTAAGATTATTTTTACAATGTGTCATAAATGTTTCTGCATTATTAAAATTGGGCTTTTCACTCAATATGCCACTGAATTTTATAACATCAAGTGTTGGGCACAGGGGCGTAGCCATCATTTCAGAAGTGAGGGGGACAGAAATGTTATATATATATACAAAAAATAAAAAATAAATATATATATATATATAACATTACAGTGTAACATTTCTGTAATCTATGTAACCTACCAGTCAACAGTTTTTGAACAGTAAGATTTTTAATGTTTTATAAAGAAGTCTCTTCTGCTTGAAAACCTCTATGCGAACACACTTGCCCGGAAAAAAGCGGGGGACGAATTTACGTGATATTAAAAGTGGGGGGGACACGTCCCCCGCGTAATCTACACCCCTGGTTGGGCTAAATTACTGAAGGATACTGGAGGAGCATGAGAATTCAAGTTAAACAGAGAGTGATGCCACCGAAAAGTAAAAATGAAGGTTCTCTATTGGAATCTGGGGTTGCATGAAAAATCTTTTAGATGCCTGGAACTTTTATTTTACAGTCCCAGTTATTGTATGTACTTATCATAGTACATACAAAAACTGGGTAATAACTAGGTACTAACCCTGAACCCTAGCTATTACCCAGTATTTTGTTAGGCAAGTATACTGAAAGTACATGTAATTGCAAATACTGTAAAATAAAGTGCAATCAAAGTTTTATATCTAAGGAAGGAAATAGTTTTGGTCAAATGGGACATATCACACAACCAACAGGTCTAATGTGTAACATCATAGAGCAATACAAACACAGGACTAATGAATTTTGTGCACTATTTAATTAAATATGGGCTAAAAATTCAAAACCGCTGTAAAAATAGAACATAAACTGATAGACAAGCAACACTCTATCAGAACTAGTCCAGAAAAATATACGTGTGCACCTAAACAGAGAAATAAAAATCTAAAAGACTCAGCAGTATCTAGAGTATTGGTGAATAAAAGTAAATGATGGCAGCTAACCTTTCCTTCTGGTGTAAATTGTGGAGAGCAGTGACAGGCCCTGGATGAATACTGGCATCATAAATGAGCCGCATCAGCTCAGGGAGACAGATGGCACATAAAAATAACAGAATCCTGCACAAGAGAGACTTCAGCCCGGTTAATAGAGTCCACTGAGCGGAGAGGAGAGAGCAGCAGACATGACACTTTGGGCTTTGATTGAAAAAAGTTTTCTGAGGTTATCCTCCATGTAGGCAGCCTCTGTGATAGATTTCACAGAAAGCCCTGATTCCATTAGGTTTCCCTTTTGGAACACTGTTAAATAGTTGAAGGAATTAAATGGACTGATCTGTCAAAATCAAGTCGTGCTCTTTATCAGCTGACAACTGTAGCATAATGAGAGGAGATCTCATTATGCTACACTCTATAACACTGTACATTATGCACTAGGAGGAAATATAAAAAACTGAAACTGAATAAAATTCATCAGAAGTTATTCATCACCCTGTTGAAGGATCTTTTAACATTTGGTTTCACCCTACTTCCCCTGCTAGTACTAGCTGCAGATGTTCACCTCTCATCAGGCAAACGCTAGTTTTACTACTGTGCAGTATATCACTATTGTCTCTTGGATCTAACACCAAAACTTTACAATAGGGCTGCGACAACTAATTGATAGAAAAAAGATTATAATCAATAATGAAAACAATCAGCAACATTATCAGTTAGTGGCATCTATCCATTGATAAGCTGATATACAGTGATGTCACATTAGATGAACAAAATATGTGGCTGAAAAAGAGTTTCAATACCCAGGTGAAAAAGAAGTACAAATTTAGATGTATGTATATTTTATAGTACACTTGTACTCAGAACATGCCTGCTTGAAGTGCATTAAAAATCTATTGACCTGCATTTTAATATATTTTTTAAAAACATTTTATGTAACATTTTAGTGTATTTACAGAAAACATACTTATTTTACTCTTACTTAAAGTATACTTTTATGTTTACTTTGTGTATGAACATAATACAATGGTTCAGCTTTTAGTGGGTTTAAAGTATATGTATCTTATTTATAAACCATATGTAGACCTTCTGCAATATATTTTAAATATTTATGTAATGAACATGTGCTTCTGTGATAAACTTTCTGAAACATGAACATTTTTGGTGACTTTCAGCGGAAGGACATAAATCTGTCAAATTTCATTAAAATATCTCTCAGTTTTTGTTTTGAAGATGAACAAAAGTCTTTAAGGGTTTGGAACAGCATGAGGGTGAGTACTTGATTACAGAATTTAGATTTATTTTTCTTTTTGGGTGTTATTATATTGTTATATCTTTATTTTTCCCAGCTTCTTAAAGCGTCTATGTGTGTAGATTTGGATCCTCATTATTTTGGGACTCTAGGTAAGTATTTCATTTCTGCCATTGACAGTCAAATATTATTATTATTTTTTTGTTTTAAGTGCAGTAGCTACATTAAATTTGACCAATCAGAGCCAAGCTTTTTAAATCGGCTTTGCAGGTAACAGTCTAATCACACCGCTGTATGCTATTGAGATGGTAACATGCTTTTAGCAGAAATCATCCCAGTTTCGCTTTATTTTATTTTCTGGACTACGTAGAAAACCAGGTCAGCTCCCGCCTCCCGCGAAAAACTTATTAGGTGCTTAAAA
The DNA here is from genome assembly GCF_001515625.1 of Sinocyclocheilus rhinocerous. Classification (NCBI taxonomy): domain Eukaryota; kingdom Metazoa; phylum Chordata; class Actinopteri; order Cypriniformes; family Cyprinidae; genus Sinocyclocheilus; species Sinocyclocheilus rhinocerous. Next base: position 1,157,675 of record NW_015650326.1, read on the forward strand.
GGTTCGTTATATTTTGCCCGCAGAAACTTCTCGGTGGTAAGTTCCATTTGTATAATTAACTTTGAGTTCACTTCTGAGTTTTTCTTAGGTGAATAGTGCTGGTGTGCATTTGCAAATGTTAGCTAACACGTGGAGTGTTGATTTTTACGTTGAATTACCATAGTAACACACATCGCTTTCATTTATTGATGACATCATACCCTCGACCGGCAGGCATAGCCGATTCCGCCATCGTCGCTGCTAGGGTTGTGTACGTACGTGTGGGGCGGTGTAATAAAAATAGGGGCGAGGTCCTGTTGGGATATGGGCGTGTTTGTTTTGGTGCTTTCAAATATCAACATCGTTTGGCAAAAATTCGCTTAGTGCACCTTTAAAGTCTAGCTGAGATTTGTCTGTCTTATAACAACTATAAAAACATTGTCCAATGTATTGGCAGAAAAAAATAATTAGTTTCCTCAGCAATTTGGCCTAGTTGTAATGAAGTAAATGTTCTTTGAAAAGTGTGAAAAACACCACATTTTGACCATACATACAATTACTTTGTCTTGAGCTGTCCAGCCATCTAGGGTTGCGTTCGTTGATTAGTGTTTATATTCTTTGAAGTTTGAAAACGTTATTGCCAGTTTGATTGTGGTTCCAAAGATTAAACTGTAAAAAGGGATGCTTTTTATGAGAGAAAACATCTGAAACTGCTAAGGTACATTGTACTGTCATTGTTAAAAAGAAAACGAATCACTAATCATCATTTGCCTGCTGATCTTTTCAGATCAGCTGCTGTTGCAATAGAAGACAAATTTAAATCAGATCAGAAAGAAGAGCAAAGAAGAGAGTGGTAAGTATGTTTTAAAGGTAGGGTAAGTGATTTCTGGTAGCCAATGTTGATATTTCAAATCACCAAAACAAACACGCCCCTACCCCAAAAGAGTCTCGCCCCTATTTTGATAGCTCCGCCCCACACATATGTACGCAACCCAGGCAACGATTAGTTCTGTGAAACAAAGCAAAACCAATGTTACACCGTGTCTACACCGGACGCGAGTGGCGCGGCAAAATACTATAGAACTCATTATAATCAGTGATGCTGTCTACACCATAGATATATATATACATATCTATGGTCTACACTGGATGCAGCGTGGCACGACACGACAAATCCCCGACAGAAAACTGCTGCCGGGTTCTATTTATGACGTGCTGACACAAATTTCAAATGGTTTTCAACGGTCGTTTGATCGCGTCCAGTGTAGGCAGACTTTAGCTGTTGTAGACACGGTGTTACTCACCTATTGAGAAGAAACAAAGCAACCTCGGCGTC
>NW_015650326.1:1162513-1194133 GCF_001515625.1 Sinocyclocheilus rhinocerous
CCCACACATATGTACGCAACCCAGGCAACGATTAGTTCTGTGAAACAAAGCAAAACCAATGTTACACCGTGTCTACACCGGACGCGAGCGGCGCGGCACGACAAACTCATTATAATCAGTGATGCTGTCTACATTGGATGCGGCGCGGCACGACACGACAAATCCCCGACAGAAAACTGCTGCTGCGTTCTATTTATGACATATTGACACAAATTTCAAATGATTTTCAACGGTTGCTTTGTCGCGTGTTTTTGAAAAAAATACATACCCCACCTTTAAAAGCTCCAGTCCCCATTCATCTTAATTGCACACCTACACCTACAACTCTCCACTAGCCAAACCAAATTATTCTTCAAGTACAACTTGAGCAAGCTATGTGACCTTGTCTAAACTGTTTGCTTTTGTCTGAATGCACACACTAGGAACAGAGGACATTATTTTATATCTTAATTTAGCAAGGATTACGGGTGTAAAGGTACACAAAAGTGACGGTACATACCTTGGAAGAAAAACAGAAAACAATAAAAATAAAATAAATAAATAAAAAGCAATTGGAACTTTTAAATATCTCACAATTCAGAATATATATATATATATATATATATATATATATGTATATATCTCACTGTTCTGGCTTTTGTCTCTTTCCTCAAAAAATCTGACTTGTGAGATATAAACTCATAATTGTGAGATAAAAAGTTGCAATTACATTTTATTTTTAAATATAAACTCAGAATTGCGAGATATAAACTCAGAATTCGCAATTTTGAGAAAAATTGTGAAAAAAGAAGAGAGAATTGTGAGATAAAAAGTTGCAAGTTATTTTTTAAATTGTCTACTCCATGGGGGAAAAAAAAGTGATGTAAAAATGTAAACCAAGAATTCTGAGGAGAAAAACAAAACAAAACAAAAAATCTAAATTGTCAGATGTGAAATCAAAATTCTGAATTCTGTGTTTATATCAATTCTGTCTCCCCGAAATACCCGCACCAAACATTTTCGCTATGATATCGTTAAACTCCTGGCAAGAATCTTTTCGCATTTCTTTCTTCATTCTTTTGCAGCCTTTTTTTCTGTATAAATCCCCAAACACCAACACATTTGAAGACTTGACAGTCTGTGTGGTTGCATCATACTCATTCTGGGGTTTTTTTATGCGTTCTTATACTGTCACCAGCAACAGGTGGACATTGTGTATGCTGACAGACAGAAGACCCTGCCATCTCTCTCTCCATGTCATAAAGTTTTGCATTTTTACATGCATCTTAATCAAGTTTGCAGTCACTTTTTGCTGGTGTGCACATGCATATAATTTTAAAATGTTATATAACACAAAATATTATAATTGGCTGTGAGTGTGCATTAACAGCTAATTCAGCATGAATCAATGCAAGTCTTACACTTCAGTGATGTTGTATCTTACAAGTGCTGATTAATTTAAGTAAAGTATCATCGTAAAACAAAGTCGCAATTAATGCAATTAAAAGTGAGGCAACTAGTAGAGTTTAAAGATTTTTCCAAAGGCAAATTATTATTTACAGTTGCATTATGCATTTTTTTCCCACTTGTTGTTAACATGGCCGCACAGTTAGAAGTTGATTTGAGTGTCATTGTTTTCCAGTAAGGTGCTTAGACCACGTCATTGTGATCCTCCTGCTTTAATATTGTTCTTATACCGTGATATTTGTCACAGTAATATCTTTGTTTTGTAGATGGCATTGATTTACGTCTGGTCACTCACTGCTGAGTGAAAAGAGAGTTTATGTGTAAGAGCGTGTGTAAATGTGACACAAATTTCAAATGATTTTCAACGGTTGCTTTGTCGCGTCCAGCTGTTGCGGCGCGGCGCGAGACACTGTGTTACTCACCTATCGATAAGAAACAAAGCAACCTCGGCGTCCGATCCCAGGCCTTCCACTCCTTGAGTTCTCTCCAGCGCTGGAAAACTGATCCGATATTTACACGGGTCCTACTTCTTGCCTTATCGTAAGCCTTCTTTTGTTCCGCAGACATTTTCCTCTTTTGTTTTTTATCCGCCATCTCTATCTTTCTGTCGCTCGGTTCGGCTAATGTCCGTCCTGTGTACTGAGCGCTCTCTCCTCCACATCATGAGTAGACACGCCCCTTACTGCTGATTGGCTGCAAGTTTGTTTTAGTACTCGGCCCGGCGTTTTTGAAAAAATACATATCCCACCTTTAATCTCATATCAATGAATCTCAAAGGTTTAATTCTGATTGACATATTTCCTAATAAAGTGACTATTGGGGCTCTGAATGTCATGCTAACTTTGGATTCAGCACTTCTGTTGTAGAGATGTTGGGCCTCTTCTAACCTTATGTTCAATGTAACACAGAGTGCTGTATAGTGACGACAGATGAGGATTAAAAACAGACGCTCATGTCGAGCTTGATGAGGATTTAGTCCAAGCTTTGAAAGGTAAACTGAGAACAGTCAAAGAAATTCTAATGCATATCTATGCAAATTATAATACATATTCAGAAACACCACTCAAAACCACTGAATAATTATTTTTCCTTTCACAGACCCTATGATAAAGTAGTTTTCAAATACCACAGTGTCTGAATAGCCAAGCCTTCAGACGCAGAAAATGAAACAAGCCGAACTCAAAGAAAAATGACCCTCCACTTGAAGATAAAGATGGTGACATTTCAAATTTTCTGTTTCTTTTTTTGGTTCAACCATTTGCAGGCTTAAAGTACTTTATTCACAGCAAATTGCATTATGCATTTTTATGCAGTGATGGAATATTCATAGTGTACTTTCCAGTAATACAGGTATAACAGAAAAGTTCTACAATTGTAGTTCTGTTATAGCATTTCACTGATCTTTATTTTAATTTATTATAATTTTTTTGTACAAGAGTTTATATATGCTGCTGAACTTTTTAAATGTACTCAAGAAATGTATTGTTGTAATGTACACAAGATATAGTACATTAAAGTTTTCTAGATTTGAAAATGTGTGTACATGTGTGTCATTTTAATTTAATGATTTTTGTACTTTTTAATATACCATATTAGAATGCCGCAAAATAGCTTAATAACAAACTAATAGTGTAATGGTAATGCATTTCTAATGAGCTGAAATGATATTGAAAATGTTCTTGAAGCACATTAAAGTGAAGCTTAAAATATATAAAAGTGTATTTTAACTAAATAATAACTAAATATATTAAAATGTACTGCAATTAGCTTAAAATTGATCTTAAGCATATCTTAAAGAGCACTTAACATACTTAAAAGTTGTTCCAAAATAACACATTATGCACGTAGTATAGTATAATAAAAATATAAGTGCATCGATATTAGTACAACTTAAGTTTATTTCTTTTTTACCTAGCCTTCAATTTGCACATTGTTTGGAAAAAAACATTGGGCAGGATTTGGAATAAGATATTTAATAAAATACAGACAATACAATTCGACCAATTATTCAGCCAATCAAATAAATAAATAAGTTAGTTGCAGCAAACACAGAACGGTGCTTGCATTTGTCTGCTGCTGATGCATGGCAAAATATGCAAAGAATACTAGCTGCTCTCTGAAAACAATTTATTTGGAGACAAGCAGCTATAAGAAATGCATTATACCAGTGGCACACATCATGCCCTTAGGTGGTATGCAGCACAATATATAAATAATAAAATACACATTCTATTTTCCATGTTTTATTTCTAATGTCTGAATATAAATATGTAATGTGCTTCATAACAGTGAAAAGCTGATAATCTGACTATGGACCTTTTTTGTCAGATTGGGCATCAAAATTACTGTTGGATTTAAGATTTTTACTGGAATTACTGTTTATTTTATTAATTTATTTGCTTTTCTTTTTTCTCTTTATAATGAAGCAGTGTATAGTTAGCGAGTTAATGATGTATAGATATTTAAAACCGATCAAGAAAAAACAGTACTGGTTTTAAATTGGCATCAGTATTGGCAGATACTCAAGGCTGAAGAATCAGTATATTGGACATGACAATGTGGTATTGAGCCATCCCTACTCTATAATGTCCTCTCTGGTTGAAAAAAAGACAAGATATTATTTTGTTTTCCCCTAATGTCTACATCAATTATTTTAAAAAGATAGAACAGTTAAAGAGATACATAATTATATATGTATGTATAGCAAAACTTGTAAATGTTATATTGTGGTGTATGTGTGTTGTTTAACGCTTTTGCACAGATCTGCAAAGGACCAGTCAAGCAATCGATGAGGCTCTAAAAAGCAGCATGATTTATTTGAACTACAGGAGCATTAATATTCTAATTAAAATGTGCCATTATGTTTATGTTGCTCACAGTCCTTCAGCTTCTTCTCAATTATTTATTTTGGACCAATGCCAAAAAAAAAAATATTAACATTAATGATGACTAGGTGTTTCTTGTATGATCTGATCTGATTGAAGGCTCTAAGGATTCTTTGTAGCAACCGTACATTTGTGTTTTATTTTCTTTCTTTTATATTCATTCGTTCATTTATAATAATTTATCATTTAATCATTTTATTATCCCATTTATTCATATAAACCATTTATATGCTCATTTCATTGATCAGTCTTTTGATATATTTGTACAAAGGAGCTAAATGCTTTGAAGTGTTCTCTATCTCAGGTGCAGTTTGTATATTTAAAATTCGGGATGCAATTTCCTGTCTATGTGCAAACTATTTTTTCTTTCAGAAGAGGGAGTAGGCAGCATTTTTTTCAGCAAAGGAAGCTCATCCAAACTCTCTCTATCACAAATCTGTCGTCCTGCTGTGGCACTCTGAGTGAGTTATAACATATATCCGCTCCTGCAGGAGAGCATGATGGGTTCCCTCTATACTGTGGTGATATATTCCAAGCAGTGCAGTGATTTAGATGCATCCAATAATACTTTACAGCTCCTCCATTCAGAGCTCCAGCTGACAGGCTTCTGCTGATAGGAGCAGGGTCATTGAGGAGAGATGCTTGCAAATAAGGGATAAAAAATGAGGGGACCATTAAAGAGTGCAATGTGCCTTTAAAACTGCATGATAAACTCACTAAACACACAAACAAACAAACAACCTAAATGCATAATGTGTGTTCAAAATGCATCAATCTAGATAAATAGTCAAAAACAAAAGCCGGATCAAGAGTAAACCTACAAGAGTATAATTTTCATTCAAACCAAGCTGCATAGTTTTTAACTTCTTAGTACAACTATCAAACATACGATGTAACAATAAGCAACAATTCTACACATGGCAAATTTTCAAATATAAAGTCAACAATAACTTGACAGATATTATGTATGGCTTTCAAGGTTTTTTTTTTTCTGCCAGTTTTTTCCAGAAGCTGCAAATGTGCAGAAATATGAAAGGTTTGCAAGTTTTCCAATCCCTCTGAAATGTCTGTTTGCAACAAACAATTCTTTGCGGGAAATATTTGAGACTAGTAATTAACAAGTGCACTGACTTTGGTCAGGCCTCCATCCAAAAGTAAAAAGTAGAGACATACAGAATATACAGGTGTGGACATTTATGATTGCAAAACTCTATTTTGGACTTGGACCACTTCCACATGCTTCCCTATCCCTCCACCCTGCAACTTTCCCATTTTGCACTGGGGGAAACTGAGGGAAGGGGGTTCATGACATTTTGTCATATCACATTATGTTTGATGCAGTTAGATCAACATGTGGTATATCAACAAACATAGTCATAGACCACCCGCTGCCACATGGCAAATATGCTTTTAAATGACCTAAAAACCACTGAATCAAAACAACTGTCAGCTGTCTAGAATCATTCTGTGAAATGTATGAACATGCTTTGAATGTAACATTCAGTAAAGGGCCTTTCCAGCTGATTTTAGAGCCAACTACACTTAAAACACACTATATAACACATTCAACTGCCCAGTCACTCCAAGACCTTTTCTTTACTTGCTATTTATCAATAACCTTTTATTTAAAAAAATTAAATCACATTATTGCAGTACACAACAAAGCTACAAAAAGAGACCACCTGTGACCCTATTACTGTCAGACGCATGAACAATGTCATTATTAAACGCTTTTTTGATTTTTTTCAAGACAAATGTCAAAATAGAGTTGTGCAAACCACAGCACACACAAGACATTTTCTTAGACAAATATTTCATATTTTTTCATATCATATCCAATAGGAATGTAACGATGCTCTCCAAGCAGGTTGAAAATCAATGAAAACATGAAGATTCAAGTCGGTTGAGATGTTAAATCAATCACGATACACTTTTTAAATATCAGTATACTTTACAGCTCCTACGTGTCTCTTGCTTAAAATAATAAAATATATATATTTTTTTTTTCCATTATGAATGGGCAGAAAAGAATTTTTTTTTTTAAAAAGACAAGCTAGGAAAGAGCACAGGCAAAACCTTAGTTTGTTTATAAGAAGATATTTCTTTTATTTGTATTATTCATTTATTTTTTTGATTTGGGATTTGTTTTAAAATTTCAATTTAGTTTTGTTATTTGTTATTTTTACATATTAAAATTATTTTAATATTTCAAGATATTTCAATTACACAAGGAAATGTGCAGAATTTTGTCTGTAATAATAATAAATAATAAAGGGACACTTTTTCATTTATAATGTCTTAAATCTCATTTTGTTAAAAAAAATAAAAATTGTGAGAAAATTGTATTGTGAAACCATGAAATTGATGGAAGGAACGTCAACCAGGAACCACAGAATGGCTTAATAACTCTTGTAACTTTCAAGCTGCATAACTTTAACCCGCAATGATCTTGACACCACAGCAAACAAGACTTGTTTAACCTAATAAATCATAAAATGGAATATTGGATGGTGCTCTGATACAACTAACAAGTACACATCCTGCCAGCAGAGGGTGCGCTTTGTTTAGTTTGCTGCTTCCACAGAATCAGGACCCTAGTTCTCTTTAACATGGCAAGAATGGCAGTGTACCAGACCATGACATGAAAGACATGATTGCCCTTTCCATTAAAAACAGAGCTGTAATCTCTAGCAAACCACTCAGTAATTCTCAGCAAACTTCCTCTTCTTTTTAGACTGGAATAAATATATTCCAGTTGTCTTTTTGATTCTTCAAAACTTGAAGCCATCTGCCTCACAGCAGAGTATAAACAGCCCCAGTGCCTCCGCTTTGCCTTTCTTGTTCCTATCCAGTGGGTGCAAACATTCCAAATGAGTATACTGAATTGCTAAGAAAAAAAAAGAAAGAAAAAAAACTTCAATGACTTCTGGCTGATGTTTTCTCCAGTCAGTTGCATCTTCATGAGCAATGAACTAAATATCAGTTTATGTGGGTCAGGATGTTGGCAATTCGCTGCTGTGATATCACAAGACCTTAAAACTTTGTAAGACAAATCCCCAGAGGTGTTTGCAGAAAACAGCGGCACAATAAAATAAGAAAAACTCTGCACAGAAATATTAAGACAATAATTCAAACTCTGATGGTGAGGATAATTGGGGTAAGAATAACTGGGGGGTATAAGCATGCTAACGCTTGATTCAAACTGAGCAATAACATCTGCTTTGAATACCTTTTAGACTGGATCAGGACTACCAAAGGTAAGCTGAAAAATCACTGGAAGGAAGAAAAATGGAAAAGTGAAGGATGAAGAGACCAAAGCAACCTTGTCAAGTGAATCTACAGATTTGTTTGAGTGACAGCATCCTATATGGATGTTTTAAGCCTGGATGTCGTAGTGCAGTGAGTCAGTCTCATCTATGACATATTAGTCAGATATCAGAATGGATTATGTTCCGGAAAAGCGCAGGTTCAAGTTACTTGCATCGTTCAAGTCTTCTGTAGGATTGAGTCAACAAGAAAAGACACAAGCCTAACTCTATATAACAGTCCTTGTCAGGTCATAGTGTTACGTTTTCTGCTGTATATAAACTAAGCCTAACTGCATTAGAATCTATTAAAATGTACCATTTTTTTGTGTTATATGTGCCCACAGACTAGAGATGTGCATTATTTATTGCCTGTGGTAATATCATAATTGTTGTTTTAACAATATTAAAGCTGACATTATTGATTATATCACTCACTTTGCAAAAAAATAAACAAAAACACGTCTTGAAAGTCCAAAAGCCTTTATATTCATTATGAAGCCTAATAGAATGCAGTTCGAATGCCCCTATAATTCAAGTTATGAAAGCCAAAAATATAGCTGTATATGGATTTGTTTTTTATATTTGTATAGTTAAGTAATGTTATATGTGCCCACAGACTAGAGATGTGCATTATTTATTGCCTGTGGTAATATCATACTTGTTGTTTTAACAATATTAAAGCTGACATTATTGATTATATCACTCACTTTGCAAAAAAATAAACAAAAACACGTCTTGAAAGTCCAAAAGCCTTTATATTCATTATGAAGCCTAATAGAATGCAGTTCGAATGCCCCTATAATTCAAGTTATGAAAGCCAAAAATATAGCTGTATATGGATTTGTTTTTTATATTTGTATAGTTAAGTAATATCACACACGCAACAGTGCTGTTTTCCTAAATATTAGCCTAGCACATGAGCACAATCGAAAATGACTCAATAATCCATTCATAAAGACATCACTTGCTTCGTTTCTAAATGAACCAGCCCTTTTGAACAAATCATTCAAATGAATGAATGAATCACTCATTAAGACAGGGACTTACCACCACCTACTGGAGGTTTTAGTGTCATATTTACTTATCCATGACAGGCCTAAAGCAGCCAAGGTACCAGCACAAGGACACACTCAGCAAAATACTTACATTTTCGTTATCGAAAAAAATCCCAAAAATAACAATATATTAGACCCGGATGTTCGATCTTAAAGGGGAAGCTGCCTAATATTTCTCCTGTCTGTCATTCATGTTAATCAAACATTTTCTCTCACTGCTCTTGACAAAATCACTTTTGTAACTTTAATAAGAAGATATATATATATATATATATATATATATATATATTTAATTTACACAGTAAAGACTATGCAGTGTTTCTGATTAATTAATACAATATATGGAGCATTTCTTGTTTATTTATTGTAGTTTTTTGTCCTATCGCTTGTAATTAGTTTCTTATTCTCATTTCATCACTGACTGCATACTTAGAGTTTTTCTCTCTTTTTTTAAGGTTTGTATTAGTTTTTTGTGATATTGACATTGGTGACAAGAATTATGAAAATTCTTATGGTATCAAAAATGTTGATATCATAAAAACCTTATTAAAAGTAAAAAAAATATTGTTATCGTGAAATAAAATTACTTATATTGTGATATAAGATATTGCCCACCCTAAGTATATATTGAACAAAGAGGTGCCAAATGTCCATTTGAGGGCAGGTACGTTCAAAATTAAGTCTTTCACTCAATTTATGTAAGTTTACGTCTTAAACTCCCATATAAGTTATGTAATATTCACCTTCATCATTTCATGTTGCTTCCAACCTCAGCATCAAAGAACAGTTATCCTCCACAAGAGAACTTTGGAGTGGGACAGACTGCTTGGCTTTTGGCAGTCCTGAGGTGGTTTTGACATTCACTTCATAAATCCTGTCAAGTTCACACAATTTTCCTGTCCCTTGAAACTCACTGTTAAATTAGATGCAGTACAACAGAACAAAACATCAAAACCTGAGGGAAACAGAACAACACCTGACCTTCTTGTGATGAAAATCCCTGTATCTCAATCTCACATAGCTGCAGTTTTTTTGTCCTCATTACCATTTTTTATTTCCAGGTAGGGCATATATTCAATACAAAGTGGGTGATTTCGATGGATACTGAAGCTTCTTAAAAGTGCTCAATGGGAATTATGTCCACCATTTTCATATAAAAAGCACACAAAGCGTGAGAATGATACTGAGAAAATTGGTCTTATATATCCATTAATTTGTTAAATCAGTGTTGGACAAAATGAACAGTTTACCTTATCACCACTGGTTGAACCCCTTCTGTAATTCCCCACTCCAGCCGACGAGTTCATCCCTCAACAGTGCGTCTGAGACAGAAAAAGTGCATGTTAATCCATGAAATAATGTTCTTTAAAAGCCTTTTTAAAAAATCCATTTCCATACCAGAAGTCTAGTTTTGCGTTCAATGAAATGTTTATCAGGTCGTGCTGGTGAACTGAGTAGGTGTGTTCCCGCGTTGTTTTCTGAGGTAAAAATGTTCAGTCAGCTGTCAACATCCGATGCAGGTGTTAAGACAGTTTCCCGCCGGCGGGAATGACCCTCTGCACGCGGGGTGAGTGTGAAGTACCTGCGGGAGTTGTGACAGCAATGACAGCGCGCGCTGAGACCATGATTTCCCGTTGAAACGCTGGAATAGCAACAGCACTAAGTAGCCGGTGCACCGCCTATCACAGACAGACAGTTCTTCAGCATGGATAGCGCCTTATTCAAGACTAGAATGCTCTCTCATCTTTTACCTGCTTGAAGATGGGCTTTTACCAGCCTCGTCTTTCAGAGCACGTTTTATATAATAAGTTTAAGCAGTGCGCACTTGACTGATTTATATCTTAAAAGCATTTTGATCCAAGAGAATAGGTTTTAACTGCTTGAAATTAGTAACCAGTTTATAGTATTAGTTATGATAAGTTAAAAAAAAGCATAATTAAAATTTTATTTTATTTTATTTATTGGATGTTGGATCAGATAAGAACCGACAAGTCTGGCATAATGGGAACTCCTTTATAAAAAATTAAAAAAAACGTTTGATAAGCATCCCAGTGAGCTGGGATCTAGGCAAAGAGAAGAAATGGTTTTATTCGTTTTAACAATTTTGGTAACTACAACTGCATCCGTGTTATTTAATAGTTAGAAATAGCTAATAAAGAATGTGCAGTGTACAAAACATTTGACTTGTAGTGTACAGTAGGTACTGATAATACCTAACCTAATTTATAGTTACAACGTGTAGTCAAAGAAACATATTAATGTCAGGCTATGAATTCACAGTTGCCCCTGTTATCCTTTTTCAAAGGATGTTTTGGTCTTACTGTGAAAATGAAATATCAATAAGCTTGAGAACAAACAATTTTACAGAAAGCCATGCTAAAAAACAGCTAAAACCAGCCTAAGCTGGTCAGTTGGTCTTAGCTGGTCATCCAGCCTGGTCATAGCTGGTCAGCAGGCTGGTTTTAGAGGGATTTTGACCACTTCTTTAGCTGGTCAGGCTGGGAGACCAGCTAATCCAGCTACTTACAGCTTAAATCAGCTAAGACCAGCCAACCAAGGCTGGTTTTAGTGTTTTTTGTTTTGTTTTTCTCAGCAGGGAGGTTTACAGGTGCTTTGTAGACAGTGGCCTTTTTTTTTTTTCTTTTGGCTTTCATGCATGAGTAGAAAATCCAAGCATTTAGGAAAATGTCATCAGTCTTCCACATTCTTCCTTCAAATTGGGAGGCAATATTCAATAGGAATAAGACACTCAAGATCACTCAGAATGTGGTGAAGGGCCACAACAGCCTCTGCTCTCCCATTAGTAGTATTCCATCAATTTAATCAGAAGGACAAAAGCAATTTTCCATTAAATTTGTTCATTATGTGAGGCAAAGAGTAAATTAGAGAGACACATGAGGGTGGTGAGGGGATTCTGCAATCTGCAGTGGGACTAGTTGAGCGTACACTGTATGTAGGGCAAACTCTTTTTGTTTTGTTTTATTTCAGTCATTACAGAGAATTCATTCCACTGTGGTCATAATTTCAGAAAACTAATTATAGCTCATGTGGTTATGTTCAATAGGAAACATGTTTATTAGGTTATATTCCAAGTTTACTTACAATATTTTTTGAAGTGCTTGGGAAATGCAGCCAAAACTTACAGTTTCCACAGTCACCACAGTCCATTGCAATATGATTCAGCTAATATAGTGTTTTCTCTTCGCAGGTGAAAAAAAAGGATTTGTCATAGTGAGATATAGCCTAGCATTACACCTCATTAAAAAAAAAAGTCAAAAGTGTGAAGCATACTAAATCAAAATGCTGATGCATCCTGTTCTGAAGCTAAGAGACACTCTGCTGTTGTTTTGATCATTTGTAAAGGGTTGATAATGCTAGATGGAAGGTCAGCTTGGTTGCAGCAGTCCATAAACTGTGCAGCATAATCAGACAGGCAGGGTCTTGATCTGAAGTTCACCTAGTCATTGAATGGTAAATAACTCTCAGAAAAGTTGTATCTTTGTTTCCTTTGAAGCACCACAACTACAGCCACTCACAACGCATTTTGGCATTCTTTTTTAAAGCATTTAAAATGAAAAAATTCCATCTTTTAAAAACATGTCTTGAAATTGCATCGAGACATTATTTTCCATTCAGCTGTGCTCCATCTAGCGGACAGGCAACCCACCCACTAGTTGATTTTGAAATATGAATTTGTGCACATCCCAACTCAAAACTTGAAGGATCTGCCCCTGAGATGGGATTCAAACCGGCGCAAACCACCAGCGATGTCCAGTTATGTGGATTGACAGGAGAATGTCAAAAGCAGCAGACAGATCAAGCAGGACATGGATGAATGAACGTGTGGTAGTTCTTATCCGCTGTAGTAACAGAGAGCAGAGAGCAGAGCAGATTCTCAAGTGAAACATCCACTTTTGAAGCCTGATTGGTTGGTATCCAGCAGATTCTGTGAAAAGAAAGTTGGCTGAAATGAAGTTATCTGCTACTGCAGGTTTAGGTGCTGTTTTTGAGCAATGGGGTTAAGCGAGCTTTCTTAAATATGATGAGAAAGATGCCAGTGGTAAGAGATGTCTTTATGATGTGCAGGTAAAAGTGTAGAAGAGATGGACTGAAGAAGATGAGAGGTGATAGGATCTAGGTTAAATCATCTGGCATGATCCATTCACAAATGGTCAGAGCGAGTCAAGTCAGGTCACCTTTATTTCTATAGCGCTTTATACAATATAGATTGTATCAAAGAAGCTTCACAAAGATAAACAAGAAAATAGCAGCTCTGCAGAAAACAATAGTGCCATCATTCAGCTTAATTCAGTTTAAGTCTTGTTCTCATCTGAGGGTGTCAATGCAGTCATGTTCAATAATAGTGGGACAGTTTGCTGTTCACACTTGATAGTAACATGCTTCTCAATCTGTGACCACAATATGACTGGAATTTGAAGGAAAGATCTCTGATTTCATGGCTGCTGCTTACTGTACTTTAAATATCTATGGAGATTTCCATTGTTCAAAAGGTTCTCTATGAAAAAGGTTCTTCAGATTATTAAAATGTTTTTCACAATAAGAAAAAAAAAATCTTTTTTTAGAACTCTTCATTTAAAGGTTCTTTGGGGAACCCAAAATGGTTCTTTAATGGCATAATTGCTTTAAAAAAAACCTTGGAAGAGTTTATTTTAGTTAATACTCCTGTATTAACTGAACTTCAGATAAGGATCTGAGTCACTGTACAGTATGTTGATGTCAGGCAAACCACAAACGTTCTGTGTAGTCTTGTGCATTAATATGTAAATATCTTTTCCAATTTTTGAACTGCACTGTCATTTTCTTTCAAAGCCACACATAAATATAAGCCTTGAGCTGGTATAACATATTTTAAGCAGCAGAGAAACTGGGGAGAAAAGTGAAAAGAAGTCATATGCCAGACTTGTAATAATTTGTACAAGTTAACCTTGTCTAATATCGTACAAGCTGGCTTCTAGAAAATATACAACTTTTACTCCCACTGAGACAAACCAATCAGCCAACACAGTTTTCAAATCAACACATTACATTATTCATTTTTAAGCTAGATTGCTATCCAAGTCTTTACTTTGATATGTGTACACATGAAATTCTTCTGTAGAATACCAAGAGGAGCTACAGGTGCATCTCAATAAATTAGAATGTCATGGAAAAGTTCATTTATTTTAGTAATTCAACTCAAATTGTGAAACTCGTGTATTAAATAAATTCAATGCACACAGACTGAAGTAGTTTAAGTCTTTGGTTCTTTTAATTGTGATGATTTTGGCTCACATTTAACAAAAACCCACCAATTCACTATCTCAACTAATTAGAATACTTCATAAGACCAATAAAAAAAAACATTTTAAGTGATTTTAAGTGAAATTAAGATTCTCTATGGGGTTCAGGTCTGGTGAGTTTGCTGGCCAGTCAAGCACACCAACACCTTTGTATAGAAATACAATAGAGGTAGTACAATCTTACTCCAAGCTCTTCTGAAGCTTTCAAATCTGATGTGCCGACAGTAAAGGCGAGAAACAGTGAACATTGTGGGCAATTTCTTCACTTCCTTATATAGTGAGGACTAATAGAACATGCAGCACATGTTACTAAATGTCTTGCATGCATCATAAACGTGGCAGATTTTAGTGTACAAGATCTGAAAGCTATCATCACCATGGCTTCAGAGGACTTGGAATATAAATCAAAATCATGCAGACTACTTTTAATTCGTTTTTATTCCACTTTTGTATTTATTGGAAATAATCACAATTTAGGTCTACTAAAGGTCTAATATTAGGTCTACTACTGCCAATTTACTATTCTAAGTACAATTCTACTATTTCCAGGAAACATCATTTTCAAAGTATAAAAATTTGTAATCTACCACTGATGAAATTTGCCAGCCACATCACATTTAAATCTCAATTATCTGATCCTGTCTCTCTCTAAATGCGTATTTGTCACAGTGTCATGTCCTCTCACATGCCGGCACGAGAATGTCTCGCATGAAGTAAATTACAACTACACTACTGTATAGGAGAAGTTTCAGATCACTCTGCAGACCTATTGAAGTTCAAGTTCTGGTCCATCAACCAGATAATGATCACAAAGCATTGGATAGCTTTGGCAATACAATCGTGCTGAAATCTAGGCTGAGTGTTACTCTTTCAGACATGTTGGTCTAATGTTCCATCATATTAAATAAATGTCACTTGGTTTGATTTTGTTATAATATTCATACACTTTTAAGTGTGGCTTAAATGTCCAGATATGTTTTGGGCCTACTGTCTGTACATTTTAGGTGGGCTTCTCTTAAATCTTCCGAATGAAACAGTTGCATCATAGTCACAGGGGTTCACTTTTGTTTGGTTTTGTGAATGAGTCTGTTTTCCCGTTCTAAACAGACACACAGTCAACTCTGTCTCCCTGGCCAGATCTCTTTACACGACTTGTTTCCATTAGACACCAAGTGACAATAATAGCAATGCTCCCAGAGAGGATGAACGACATACGATCTGTATGCGAGTCTCAAACACCAGAGACTATTTGAGTCCTAGCTATTTGTGTGCACCACTGTCTGACAAAAACACTAAACTGTGAGTGCCTCTGATGTTCAGGCATTTAACTTGCAGTAATCAACAGACTGATAGTTACTGTAAGAAATTTCCTGGTTCTGTTAGCAATAAGTGTTTTCCACTTAAGAAAGAGCTGTGTGCCTGAGGAGTGACATCATTTCACAACAGCCAATCGGAGAGCTCTTTTAGTTCATTATGATTTCATTGCCTTTAGTGTGAGGTCAGGTGTCGGAGTGCTCAGGGCAAAGCGTACAGATAATTAATCACTTCACCAGATAAGTTACGTAATACTTTAACATGCTGTCACTTTTTACTTTAGTGAATATTTGTCAGATTTAGAATTCTTACATTAAGTTTCAAATACATTTTTACAAATGTTTCAAAAATTAAAGGGACACCCAAAAATTTAACTTCTGTCACTAGGGATGTAATGATACACCCAGAGCCAGTTGAAAATCGATAAAAAATATGTGACCAGAGCCGTCGCAAGGGCTCATGCCTCTACAGGGCCTCACATGAAAAAAAAAAGTGACTGCTGACTTGATGATGTAAAGCAAATAGTTTTTAAATTCATGTTGTCCTTCGAAAGATATAATAGCTAAAAGTCAAAGCAAATAATGAGATATGTATATCATGATGCTGTGTTATTCAGCTTGTTAAAAATTTATTATGCAGTAAAACTTACAATAGCCTAGCTGTCTTAAATCTCATTCTGTGAGAAAATGGTATCGTGAAATCAGTAACGTGAATTGTATTGCATTGTGAGTTAAGGGAATCGTTACATCCCTATCTGTCACCATTTGCCCACCTTTGAGTTGTTTAAAACCTGTAAGAATTTCTTTCTTTTCTGGAACATGAAAGAAGATATTTGGAAGAATATGGGTAACCAAACAGTTTCTGGTCCCCTTTGACTTCCAGAAATTTTTTTTTTTCATGCTATGGAAGTCAATGAGGACCAACGTCTGTTTGGTTATCCACATTCTTAAAAATATCAAACCCATACAGGTTTGGAACAACATGAGAGTGAGTAAATGATGACAGCATTTTCATTTTTGGGTGCACTATCCCTTTAAGTTTAAGTTTTAGGTTTGAAAGACCTCACAAAAATGATCCAACATGTATTTTATGCCAGTTTTGAACTTTTTGATTTTCTCAATATTTTGGTCAGAGAAATAGGCTATGCTATTCAACTACTGCACAACTACTGTCCATGTCTAACAAAACCAAGCGCTGCTTTATCTCTCGCTTAGTTGTAGGACTTACATAGCTAATACAATTATCTTTTCCTGCAAAAAAGAAAACAGACATGATTTTTGTGCAAAAACTCATTATAACACCTATGCTGTAAACCTTAAATTTCACTAAAGAAACTGTAACACATCACATGTCCCAATGGTATTAGACTATGCTCTAAAAACCTGCTATGTTAATGAATTAACCTCAATATTTCATCATTTGATTTCAGGTCCAATTTCTGTACTCACACTTTAAAGCCTGAAATCAAAATTGTTAGCGCTCATTACTCCAAGTTAATCCACAGAAAATTGTGACGGCTTAAGCAGAACATCTTTAAACCTACCAACCAATTGCCCAAATACTGTAAAAAAAAAAAAGGATTTTTTGAAGTTGTAAATTAAACAAAGATTATTGGAGTATGTGTTACTACTATTTCAGTTTTTCTACTTAAAGATTTCATGTTTAATTCAGTGTATTGTTTGTGAAATTTACTAGCAATTTCTGAATGAAAATTGTTTCTACACCTATTTTAATCATCATATCAGGCATATTTAGAGAAATGTTACATAAAACATTAAGTTTATTGAGTTGGTATGGAATTAATAAATTACATTTGCATTTGTCAAAATAATTATGAATAATGTCTGAAACTCATCTTTATTTGGATGTTTTTCCAAAACTTTATAGATATATAATTCAAACTCTGCTGATTTTGCTTTTTTTGTGATAAATAATTTACTTAAACGGTTCGGAAAATGCTAAAGATATTCTCTGCCCTGGAGCACATTTTACTGTTAAATGCTCGGTTAAGAATTGCTTTTGTCCGGCATTTCCACATCTCATATGTATTAGAAAACTCTGCATGCAAGCAGTACATGAGATCTGCTTTGTATTGATTGTAAGGGTTGTATAGCAGATACTGCCGCATGTTCTGGCGTCAATGAAACAGTGTAATGTTGCACAAAATAAGAGCCCAGGTGATAGTGTGACACTGAGCTACAAGCCACTTCCTGTGATAGGAGATAGCGGAGGAAAGTCTTACTTTTGCCAGATAGTGTTTCTCACACACAGATCCCCAGCAGGGCTTCAGCTATCCCAGATCAAGTCTGTCTGTAATTAACATTCTGACTAACACCAAGAGGAATCTCCGGAAACTCTGAGAAATGTAACTGTCATATTCAAATGGCTTACATCGATCAGTCACTGCCATTCAAAACCAGGTATTGACAGTTCTTGTCCTATAAATTATTAGATTATGTGAAAGTCTAAGCCATAGACTGTTCACAGACTGTCTGATTAAAAAAAATAATAATTCAATTGTTGCATCGATTTGTCAGTAGTCAAAAATCTATCTAGGGGTGTAACGGTACACAGTCATGTTGGTTCGGCTTTTTATAACATAATAGGCTTATATTTAGTGAATGCTCTTCTCCAGAGTTCATTTCTCTAGCGAACAAACAAGCTGTGGGCACTAAATGACTGGCCTGAGGTATGTAATGTTGTGTTTGACATTTTGTTTACAAGCTGTTTTATTGGCGTCTTTCTGCAGTTGAAACACTGATTGAGTGATTACATGAGACATGAGATGTTCAATCATGTTTATCAGGGGCCAAGCACCGAAGGTGTGTAGGCACTTCTTGTATCCATTAGTCTTCTTCTTCTTCCGCTCTTGAAGTCTGTGGCAGCCCATAGAACTGTATGGTTAGAAGTTATGAAATTTGGCACACAGATAGAGGACAGTATCAACATTAACCATAGCAAATTTGGAGTCTCTAACTCAAACCCTCTAGTGCCACCAACACCAATCGTTTATAAGCTAAATTCCTTTTTCTTCTGTTTCCTTGGCTCATGCCGAGTCGAATGCATAATGAAAATTATATTTCTATAGGTCAAGATTTTTCGCGAATTATGCGAAAAACCTACTTTTTTGAACTCATCCTAGATGGTTTGTCTGATTTTCACCAAAACTGGCTCAGGTAATCTGCAGACCATGCTGGCAAAACCGTTCTTGAATAACACGTGAATGAATTTGACGAAGAGCATGCCAAAATGGATGTGAGGCTATATCTCTATAACGCTTTAGCATTTTCAAATCAAACTTGGTGTGTGTTGTAACAACAATGACTTGAGGTTACCTGGATAGTTTTGGCACAGCGCCACCTAGTGGGCAGGAGATGTGAAAAATTTCTATTTTTGCTTATAACTTCTGAACGTTTTGGCAAAAAATCACAAATCTGGTCTCTTCAGATTTGGTGTAACATTCCGAGTCAAACGATATCCAATTTTCCCATGTCAGCCACTTTGGGCGTCAGCAATTTTGAATTTTTGACGTAAAATGCTATATTTTATGAACGCATTGGCTCATTGTTATGAAACTTGTTATGTTTCATCGAAACCATGCCCTGAAGGTACTCCAGAAGTTTTGGAGTTATAATACATTATAATTAATTTTTTTTTAAATGCTAATAGCTGTTGATTCGTTTTCGTCTTGATAGATTCCTTGGATCATGCTGAGAACATTGATACCAAATATGCCATAATTGGCAAAACTTCCTGACCGGCATTTTGATTTTCTACTTTTTTAAACTTCTCCTAGACCATTGGCCAGATTTTTACCAATTTCGAATCAGATCATCTTCAGACCATGCTGGCAAAAAGTTATGGATTTCGTGTCGATAGACGAATTGGTTTTCATTTACCGCATCAACAAGTTTGATGGCATGATGCTGTATCTCTGCAAAGCTTTGACATATTCACACTAAACTTTATGAATAATTGTCACCTCATATTGATCACACCACATCAATTTGGTAACAGCGCCACCTATGATAAACCATTAAATCATATTACCAGTGATTGTATTAGATTTTTCAGTCATTTTGAATAAAATCATCTTAAAAGGAAAAAACTAATCCCGCACACTATCTATGCAAAAAATATCAAAATATTTATTGACTATGTTTCGGTTCATGTGACCGAAGCGTAGTCAATAAATATTTTGATATTTTTTGCATAGATAGTGTGCGGGATTTGTTTTTTGCTTTTTAGTTTTGTGACCTGGTTGGTCTTTGCCTCCAACGCACCTATCTATTGTCGTCAGGTGTGCGGAGTTTAATTGTTAATTGAATAAAATCATCTTAAAATGTCTTTAATTACTCATTGCTCCAGTTGGTCTGATGCTCCCTGCCATGCTTAGCTCCTTGTTTTCCCTCTGTTGTGCTTGGCCTCTTAACTGCTGCTTGCAGCTATATTTTCGCATTATAACTAATAGTAAAGAGGAAGCAATGATCGCGTTCACTCATCCTGCGGTGCCTATCCTACAGCAAACTGTCACGCCACATCAAAAAATGATAAAACAGCATTTATTGTTTGAATTTCCTGAAAAATAGACATAATTTGAAAGATGAGATGTTTCTTATCAAAAGTAAAAATATAGAAAACTGGAAGTTTCAAATTGGATAAAACAACACTATATTTGTTCCATACACATGCATACCGAACCGAAAGGCCCGTACCAAAAATATTAGAATATGTATCGTTACACATGACACAAGTTAGTCCCGCTTCGTATTTCATATGTATGATGAGAAGGTTAAAGCTATTTAATACAAAATTTGGTTTTATTTATGGCCATTTATTGATGCTAACTGTAAGTATGCTACATTTTTACATGCTATATTCTTAGTGGAACTCTCTCAGTTTGTAACCTAAGAGTGAAAAACAGAGAGATTAAAACTGTTACATTCTGTGGTTATTGTTATAATATTGTTGGATTCTGTGTGCTGTGGAGTGCTTTTTGCTCTCTCTCTCTCTTTATGTGTTGTTATTATTATTTATTATTATTATTTACTTTATTTATCCCTCATAAGGGAAATTTGTTTTGGGCAATACAGATAGACCATGTAACAAGATTCCTGCATTTGTAAGCAATCATGTCCTTATGTCTTTCACATTAGAGTTTTACAATCCTGTCGCCAAAGGAACAAAATAATTCTTATAGCGTTTGAATCTGAACCTCGGAGTGCGGTAACGCCGACCAGATGGAAGTAGTTCAAATTCTGCATAAAGCACATGACAAGGGTCCAAAGTCATTTTCCTTGCCTGCCTGAGAACAATTTTGTTAAAAGTAGATTGTAGAGGCGGATACACCCCCATACCAACCACCTTCATTGCAGTATGCACCAAGGGGTTTACCTGAGATCTAGTTGTTCTGTGTGTTACCTGCTGCTCAACCAGGTGCGGAGGAGAGGGAGGTGATCGCTCGCACCTGTAGCTCGTTACTGTGCAGAGGCTGCAAACTCAGATGTTGTTCAACATGCCTGCCACATTGAAGCTCGTCTTCCAGAGTGTTGTTCCTCTTGCCTGCCCTGTGTTGCTGTGCTCGTTGTATCACAGATATTGGTCTTGTGTAAACGTATTCAAGTTACGGCTTATTGTAGCCTTCTGAACAGGTCATTAGCGTTGTTGTTGTGCTACGTGACCCTGTGTGTTGGAAGCTGTAGGGAGGTGGGTGCCATTTAATTTCTGTGAATCTTTTTTCTCCTGTTTTTGCTTAGCTAGGGAGTTAGTGTACATTTCTGTTGTTAATTTTATTTTATTTTGTCAGTTTAGACAGTTTTACTGTCTAGGGGACTGGCACACACTCACCCCAACCAATTTTATGTTTACTTTTCTCTGTTACTCCCTTACCCTAGACCCCTACATCTGGGACGTAACAGTGAAAATTGGGGGCTCGTCCGGGATGAGTGTGTGCCAGTCCCCTGCCCCACACGACAGACACGTTAAACTCGAAATTCAAATTATTTAACAAAAGTACAATTGATAAAATGAAAATAGGAAGCAAAAATAGACTTCAGGAGGGGGAAAGGCCAAAACAACAAACAAAAGGATCCTCTAACTAGTTAGGGAGTAAAACTGTCTAAACTGACAAAATAAAAGAAAATAAAACAGAAATGTACACTAACTCCCTAACAAAACAGAAGAAGGTAAAGGATGAACAGCCTTGCGCAGCCGCAATATAGAGAGCACACGAGGAAGAAGGGAATAAGGAAAGTAAGTCAAGGGAGCAAAAGCTCAGAAGTCCCATATGTGCCTGTCTACTTGAATCCTTGTGTGCACAAGTAGTTTATAAGAAACATACCTTAGCTTAACTGCTTTGATGAAATGTACAGTTTTATGTAAAGTACTTCCCTGAGCCATTGTATTTCAGGTGCTGAGTCAGGTCTGATCTTATATGCCTCCCTCCAGCTATACTGTAATTGGAGTACAGTTATCAGGAAATGTATGACAAAAACAGCTACAAATGATCTTCAGTTGTGGTCATGTATCGGAAGTCATTAGAAATGGGTTTCGGAATAAAATTAATTCCAGACAAGTATTGATTTTTCTGTATGGAGTTGTTGAGTCTTCAGCTTATGTTACTGGAGTCAGTGAAATGATGCTATTTTTGTCTGGATCAGAAATACATTCATTTATTTAAAAAAAAAAATACAATGGCTTAAATACACCACTTCTATATACATTTCTAAATTAAAATAATCATTTTGATATTTTGAGGGTAAAGTGGAAAAAATGTGGGTAAAGAATTTTTGAAAAGAACATCTTATTGAGTGATTTTGATGTTGATATTTATTAAACAACTTGTGGAATTTCTAAAAAATAAAAACAAATACTTTTTAACTTAAGAAATACATTAAAATAAATATAAAATCTATTAAGATACAAAGGATTTTTAAATAATTATTAACAAGTATACACTCACATATATTCAATGTGTAATATAATATGATACTTTTTACTTGATGGTTACAACATGACATTTTAATGACATGACATTCATTAAAATTAAACTTGTGTTGATATTACATATTATATATGTTAAAAAAAAACGTGAAAGCAACATGAATACAAATTGTACATTTATAAGTAAGTGGCACTTTTTTCATTTTCTTTACCATAAACATTTGCCATTGACTTACTAAAGAAACCTTCAAAAAGTCTTGTAAAAACGATGACCCATCATGTTGTTCTGAATATATTCTGTCATTGTTAGTTGTCAACTCATCAAGGGTACTTCATTATCTGCTTTTTGCCTCTTGACTGGACCTAGATTCTATATTATACACCCAGTGATGACGCAACACAGTACCAAAATTGATTATTGTTCAAAAGTACTCAAAAATATCCTTTGTGGAATTTTGGAGAGAGGGGGTAATTCAGTCTGGCAGAAGTTAGACTTGTGTTTACATATACATTTTTTTTTTTTTTGTGAATATATAGCTATCATAAAATAACATACCCATCTTGCCTATGCTAAACTTGATTCTGAAGAAATGTTTTTGATACAGAGAAAGCAGCTTCTATAGCCACAAGCACTCACAAGCCTTTTTCCTCTGAGCTTTCAGCCAGGACCAAATTGGTCTCTCGGGTTTCCTAAAGGTAGCGAGTTTCTCAAGGCTTCTGTAGCTTCAAAGAAATGAAACTCACAGTTTCTCTCATGAGACTTCAAATACTGGTTGCTGAGTCCCTCGCCTCACTATATCTTACCTCACCACTTAACTGTTACATGAACTCTGCACAAAGCAATGATTCAGACATGCTAACATATTCCACAGCATATGAACAGTGAAACAAATGAACAATATTTGTGAACAACTTAAACTGATTAGTTTAAAACAGTTTCAAATATCAATAACCTACATTTTTTAGGAGTCATATTTTTTGTATTTGAAGGAATAATACATATTATGCCCACTCAATAGTTTTATTTTCAATACATTTTTTTCTTTTCTTACGTTTTATCCCTAAATTCTGAAATAACGTTTTTGTTCACAAGTTATATACAAATACTGTGATTGATTCACAAATGATTCATTAGAGACTCTATGAGCTATACTACACAACCTCTAACTTTCATTTGTTTACCATATCTACAATATGCTTTCTTCACACTATAAATTATTCTGGAATTAACTGTAGTACCTCACTTGGCTGCATATACAGTAGTGCCAACCTTTTAATTAGTTCTGAGTCTTCACGTAAAAAAAGTGTTTTTACTCTGCATGTATTTTGTTGTTCCTGGTTAGAATTACAGAGTGGAAAACCCCTGCTGAATTGAGTGTGACCATCTGTTGTTACAAGGGAAAGTGTGATTGTATAGTAACTGAATAAGGGTTGTGAATGTTACACCACTAAGAGCATTAATCAATTAACAATAATCATAACCATCTATTGCATGAGCAGTTTGACTACACAAGGAATTCCCTTCTTAGTCATCACGAGTGCCATATTTCTGTAGTAAAAGCCTTTAGGCAGGATGTGATGTTCATGCTGATGTCATGCTATGCTACTACAGTCATCTAACACAGAGATAATGCCATGTGAGTGGTGTCATACTGCAGATCCTCAGAGCTACACTTCACAACAGCATTAGGTCTTGTTGTCAGGGCATCACTTTTGAAGTGTCCTATTACAAATTAATGTTTTCCTGTTTGAGGAAACATCTTTGGTAAAATATCTAATTCTGTCATGAAACACTAGATGGCGCAGGATGATGGGCCTTAACCAAGCGGCAACCTCCCGCTCTCTCTTGTGAAGCCAACACGGAAGTGACTTAAACTGTAATTCGTCAACTGGCCGCTAGAGGCTGGCTGCAAAAGGGAGTCAATCCCATAGACTCCCCATGTTAAAATACCCAACTTTACAGCAGAAAAAAACATGTTTACAGCCTGGTTCAAAAAATTATTTTGGTCTATATAGCTAATTTTGCCCTTCATAACAAATGTGAGGTGGGGTGAATTTTTTTATAAGTCATCCGTTTAAATTATATAAGCCTTAAAGTTCTGTATAATTAAGGGCGTGGCCACTTGAGTGACAGGTGGATTGCCGCTGCTGTCACCACCGTCGAGCTAGGTGGGCGTGGTTTCAGCAACCAGCTCCCGCCTTTTTGCCCATTTTCGATTATCCGGGAGTGACGCGCTGCCAAGATGGCGACGGCCGGCTCTGCCCACTTTGAGCTTCAAACCGCTCTTCAGGAACCTACGGGTGACATCACGGACACTACATCCATGCTTTTATACAGTCTATGGCCTTAACGCAATCTGCTAGCTATCATTCACTACATGGCACAAGCTGATTGGTTTTTGTTGCATCTGTAGCCAATGAGCTTGCAAATCAACATTTAAATAGTTTGGTTTAATGTTTGCTGTAAGCAAGTCTCGCAGAAACCCTCTACCTCCCCCAGCTCCACCTGTCTAGTTCTGCTACAGATAATTCACATTTTAGATCTTTAAGTCACCTTTTAGTTTTTAGATTTTGCCATTTTGGTGTTTTGAGCATATATAGATACAAACCTGTACACTGGTTAAACTTACCATAAATTATATGAAATTACAAATATGTCTAAATTTTAACTGTAAAATACTAGACATTATAATGAAAACATTCCCAAAATCCTACCTTAATGTATCAATAAAGCCCAATTAAACAACAACAGTTGTCCAATTGCTGTACAGTTATGAAAATAATTATATTATAAGAAATATAATATAAAGTTGTTTTAATATAAAGTTAAAATACACATGCAACATGGCTCAGCGCCCAGTTTACATAAACATTAAAAGCCAGAGACAACAAATGCAATTTTAACATTGATAAATCTGGAGCTGCTCTAATGGGGTAGTTCACCCAAAATTGAAAATTCTGTCATCATTTACTCATCCTCAAGTTTTTTTTTTTTTTTTTTTTTGGAACATAAAAAAATGGCATGGATGTTTCTGCAAACTGTTATACAGAATTCACTCACTCACTGGATGGATGAACAAACGGATGGCTGGAACATAACCCAGAAAACATTCATCCATTGCTACTCATATCTTAATTTGAAGAATGTTGGTTGCCATTGATTTCCATAGGGGAAAAAATGAAAAATCTGTGGAAGTCTATGGCTACCACCAACTGTTTGGTTACATTCTTCAGAATATCATCTTTTGTGTTCAGCAGAAGAAAGAAACTCATACAGCTTGAAACAACATGAGGGCAGGTAAATCATGACAAAATGTTCCAAAACTATTCCTTATCATGCAGGTATAGATGGAGCCATATTCGCATTATTGGCACGTTGGGCGGAGCCTAGAAGATGCACGGTCATGGCACTCAGTGGTCTGGATTTAGATGACTTGGTGGAAACGGGCCACTTTTGCATTGCAAAGATCTAATTACAAAGAAGGCAGCTGTGCCTCATAATATATAATAGATATACATTATATCAGTTTATGAATAATGATATAGATATAAACTGAATTTTACAGGTTCAAAAAATGCCATTGCATAATGTCAGCTTTAGTGAATTTATGGGAACAGCTGCCAATAATGTTGTTGTACCATAAAGTTAACATTATTTTTTATTGCATATATTGGCAGGCGGGTACACACACACACATTTCCAATATAGTACTTTCAGCAAAGCCCTCAGTAAGATAAGCATTGGACTCCCTGAAGTTTTCCACTGCTTGAAAGACTGCTTGTGTTCAGTAAGTTAAGCTTAATGGCTTGTGCTGAGTGTACCTCTTCTTCTGAGCCCTTCCGCACTGCAGCTTGAATATGTTTACCCCTCTACTGTGGGCTCCGCTGTGGGTTCTGGTTTGACCCACAGAGAATGTTCTCCATTTCCACACTGCACAGCACTAGTTAGCATTTCAAAAGCTCACAGTCTGAACAGCCTCACCTAATTTTATTCCCTCAATATCTGCAGCACACATCCAAACTGAGTACCTCAGTCTCTTCTTTTCTTGTCACAAACTTTATTTTCTTGTGATCATGCATTAATATAAAATTTTCATCAGAACTTTTAACTTTAAGTCACAATAATCAAACTCTTCCTTCAGAGAGATTAGAGGCTGAGTTCACTTAACTTTCAGAAATTTTATAATCTCAAGAGGTACTTCTCACTTCTCAAATAAATCAGAATCAGAATCAGAATGAGCTTTATTGCCAGGTATGTTTACACATACGAGGAATTTGTTTTCGTGACAGAAGCTTCCACAGTGTAACAGAATGACAGTGACAGAACAAAAAACACAGATAATAAAAAATAAAAAATAGAACAAGTAAAATAAGGAATAAAAAATATACAAATCGACAATTGTATGTACAGGTATATAACAATAGACAGTTGTATGTACAGGTATATTATGTGCAAATTTGAATGTAGACTGAGTATGAGTGTTAGATAAAAAAGTGTATGAGTGAATAAATAGTGTGTGTTCCACAGTTATTGTCAAGTGTTCATGAGATGGATTGCCTGAGGGAAGATGCCTGTGATGGCCTGAGGGAAGAAACTGTTCCTGTGGCTGGTCGTTCTGGTGCTCAGTGCTCTGTAGCGTCGACCAGATGGCAACAGTTCAAAGAGGGAGTGTGCTGGATGTGAGGGGTCCAGAGTGATTCTGCCAGCCCTTTTGCTCACTCTGGATAAGTACAGTTCTTGGAGAGAAGGGAGGGTTGTACCAATGATTCGCTCAGCAAATAAGATTGTAGTTTCACATAATATGTTACATAACGGTGTTAGTGATGTCCCAGACGTTTCACATCAGACATATTATTTGACAAATGTCTCATTTAAAATAATTTCACATGTAGACCTGGCCTCCTCAGCAAATATGCTTTATAACTACTACTCACTCTCTCAAATAATTGATTCTCATGTCACTCTATAGTCTCTTTATTAAAGGGGGTCATATGATGCGATTTCAAGTTTTCCTTTCTCTTTGGAGTGTTACAAGTTATTAAGGTTCACTTTCCCCAAATAAAAATAAAAAACTAAAACAAACAGTTCATGCTTTTGCTTTTGCTTTTGTTCATGACAAAAATAAAGCAATAAAAAATCTAATTAATTTTGTAAAAATAAAGATTTATTTATCTTAAAGTTTCTGTTATAGAAGGAAACCATACATTAACAGAGTTACAGTATGTGCAAAAAAAGCTAATATTATACATTTGGAAATGAAAAATCAATTAGTATTTTTTTATCTCCCTTTAAGTAAGGGAAAATAATGTGCTTTACTAAAATTCAATTGATTATGATTTCAATTCAAATACAGTCAAGAAGCTCAACACTTATATCAAAATCAACAATTAAGGGTGGTTTTAAAACAAATTACTTTTCATGCTATGTTTATTTTCTGTCCAATAATAATTTGTGTAACTTATGTAATTATTCTTGCAAAAAAAAAAAAATTTGCGTTTTTCTCTCTAATGCTGTAAAGCATTGGAAATGAAGGAACACCACAGTGTACCGTTTTCATGGAAAGCGGCACATAGCTGTGAAATAAGCGGAAGAATGCTGTCAGCTGGTCATTATCACAAAATATACCCTTTCAGGACGATACAAGACCTGATCCTGATCCCTGTCAGCATTTATTTTGCTATAATGACCAGCTGACTGTATGATCTCTGACATACACTCGCTCACGCACATAAAATGACACTAAATATAATGAACAGGCAGACTAAAAAGCTGTGCCAGTGAATATTACTAGAAAAATGATGTGAACCTCCTGACCTGCACCGCAATATAAAAAAATAATCAAATTTTGGGTCCCTGCACAGTATTCTGTTTTAGTGCGATGAGATCTGATCAAAAGAAATGTTCAAGGACTTCGGAAGAAAGATGTAGAGGCTCATGAGACAGAAAAGGTTTGCAAACATCTGGATGCTCCACAGAGTCACTGCAATATTGTTTGGAGTGCACCAAACCTTGAATAACACCAAAATCGAATGAAAACAGTTACAGTTTTGTCCAATGAACTCAAACATGGGTTGCATGAGGAAATTCTACAGTAGAGGATCAAGATGAATTTCTGTGATCTAAAATTCAAAAGAATCGAAGTCTTGCAACATTACAATGATGAAAACTTGGGGATGAATCAATAATTGAGTTGTTCAAACCCAAGAAACGGGCTGACTTTAGTCCCGTGGATATGCAGTGCTTTGAAAACCACAAAAATATACATGGACTAAACAGGTTTGAAAAGAAGAACGGGACAAAAACATCTCCTGACTGCTGCGTAGGTCTGATCAGCAGCTTCAGACAGCATCTGGTTGAAGTTCCTCTTTAAATTCCTGTGGGATTTCAGTTATTTCTGCCTAAAACCATACTTTAGTGCTATGCAGTGTGTATTTCTATAATTTTCTAGAATATTATTCTGTTCCCCTGCTGCACCATCACAGATCCCTTACACGTGCTTCACTTTTTATAGTGAAAATGTCATTTGTAATTTCAGAAGAGTTTAGCTCATCCTGGACAAGAAAAAGTATGTGAACCCTTTGGGCATACTTCTTCCGGCAACTGCGCATTATGTACAGTAGTATAGATTTTTATTTGCAGACTGCTTTAGTAAACAAATTCAACTCAAATGCCACTGAGGTTATGTGCAGAATTTATGGTACATATATATTTTATGCCCATTGAATGCAAAGAACTGTCTCCATGTGTGCCGAATGTATTCATTATTAATGTGACCACTGCAAAGGTTAAGACTGCGTTTATTGCACACTATCTTCATCTTTGCATGGCACTATAAACATACAATAATATGGAATAATATTAAACACTTTATGACATCACTTCCTAAATCAGGTGGAGATTATTTTATTTATTCACCTCATAGTGAATGCATTTTAAAAAGGAATTCGATTTCAGCCTTTCTTCTGCAATATGTATTCCATAACTTATCCATTAACTTGATTTGATGTGTGACTTTGATGTAGTGATCTCTTCTCCTTCAGTGGCTACAACCACTTTAGGCCTAGTTCACACGTACACAGGTATTTTTATAAACTGAGTTTTTCCTCCGTTTAAAAAAAAATCACGTCCACATCAAAACGCAAGAACACGCTATGAAGCGCTGAGCATGCCAAACCAACAGGTGGCATTATAACCCTAAGCCATGTTGACCAATCACAGACTTGCCTCATGTAAACAAAGGAGATAGCGGTGCACAATCTGACGTCAAACAAACACTCCGACGTCACAAACCACAATCTCCAGTTTCACTGACTACACGACAACACTGCAACCGGCGTTTCTGAAAATCTTCACCCTGGCAGGAGTTTTCAAAAAGGTTCCGTTTCAGTGACCTGATACTGCGTTCGCATGTGGACAAATGGCCAAACCGTATAGAAAAAGCTGGACAGGGCCTTAGTCATGCAAACAGAAGAGCAAACATTCTCATTTCACTTTTTTCAGACTGCATATGAAAAATTGTCCAGAACTAAGCCGATTGCTGTATGGATATTGACTGACTGTTTTTGCTGACACAAATGAAGAGCAAAGCATCCAATTTCCTATTAATTTCTTTAAGTGTGTGAGATCAGTTTTCCCACACAGTTCACTTTTTTATTTTTATTTTTTGTAAGCAACTTCAGTAAACATCACATCAGTGATCACACAGTACACAATAAACAACATTCAAGACAACACAAGAGTAAGTTCATTCATCTACATCCATGCACTGCCCTTCTGGACTGAGTCGAGACCTGCCGTGACTCTCGTGTTCTTATCGTTTTGGGCCATCATTGGGGTTACGGTGGAGACGCATGTGTGACAGCCAACCTGTGAGTGTGTGTTAAATATGTATGGCCCTACACAGCACATGGGATCAGGCTAGTGTGACTAGCTGCGCTTATCTATAATGGATGAATGCCGTTCTAATGTGCTACACACTGCTGGACATTAATCAATGCTCATGGTTTACACAATGACAGCCGTGATGAGCTGTGAACTCCCCTTTCTCAATCTTATGAGAGAGAACCTTTTATATATATATGTTAATTTTTAGTGGTCTTTCCTAATGCAAGCATTAAAATTATTGTTGCTCATGTTTCAACAAACAACCCCAGAAAAAAAAAGTTTAATACAGCTTTATTTTGTTCCCCTGTACCTTAGAATGTGTCCTGCTTAATTTGACTTTTTCTAAACAAAGAAATAATGACCATAATGTAAATACCCATGATTTACAGAAGACACCCACTAAAATGTCATTCAATAGTTCATATAACAAATCTTATCAGGAATATTTAGAACAAGAATCATTAGATGACATTAAAAGACTCTATTTAAGAATCACAGTGTGACCCCAAAAACTAATTCATTGTCATTACCAATCAACCAATCCTTCAAACCACTTTTACCCATTTGTCAGCTAGAAGTTTTTAATAATTTAAAATATAATAAAATTTAGTGTGATCACTTATTCTTTTATATGTTTTAATAAGTACATGTCAGGATAATTATGTTGTTTTATTTTTACATTAATATATGTTAAGCTGAATGACGATGAAACTTTATTTCATTATTATTTATTTGAAACATTAAAGTAGTTGTATTTAATATGCTTTATATTTATATAAAATCACTTTTGTCAATTTAATTTGATGCGGACATTTCATCATATGGAACATTTCATCTTTGACCCTCATATATTATTCAGAAAATAAAAGGTTAGTTCAGTGTTATTCAAAAAGCTTAAAGGGTTAGTTCACCCAAAAGTTAAAATTAGGCTGTGTTTTACTCACCCCCGAGGCATCCTAGGTGTATATGACTTTCTTCTTTCAGACGAATCCAGTCGGAGTTAGATTAAAAATTGCCCTGGCTATTCCAAGCTCTATCATTGCAGTCAGCGGGTGTTGCAGTGCTTCAGTCCAAAAGAAGTTAAATAAAAAGCGCCCATCCATAAAAAAGTGTCTCACACGGCTCCGGGGGGTGAACAAAGGCCTCCTGTAGCGAATCAATGCGTTTTTGTAAGAAAAATATCCATATTCAAAAAGTAATAATCACTTTAATCTAGCTTGCGCTCACTGTTGTAAACGGAAGCCGTTCCCGGGGGAATGACGTATGAGGTCGACGTTGCGCATGCTCCGCTCAGAAGTGACGAATGTGGAAACGCAGCGGAGAGATCAAAACATAACAACAGTCACTAATTAGAAGTACAAAACGAGGATTTGTAAAGAAGAATGTCGGAGGATTTCGATATAAGCCAAGAGACTGGTTTTCCTTTGCTAAAGTAAGGAAACGTTGCTTCGCTGAACTCATACGTCATCCTCCCGGAGCTGCTTC